>NC_065527.1:41368472-41412962 GCF_006386435.1 Epinephelus moara | reverse complement strand
GATATGAGGCGGTCTTTGTGGAGAAAAAGCTTGTTTAGTGGACTAACTTTGCACTTGAAGTATGCCCGTTCACTTACGTTTTAACAGGTCTGACGCTACTATGCGCCCCGGCTGTATCTAGGCTAACGGCTAACATGCTAACTATTATTTTTATGTCACTAGTCACAAATTTAGGACGATAGGAGAGAGGTTGAAATAAACCGAAATTTTCCTTTAAGCTGAGTAAGGCTGTAGCAGCATAGGGTTTCATTAAGCAAGGGTGTGATTTATGTATTCAACTTTTAATTTGAAAGAGATAGAATGTTTTATCACTTCTTTAACATGTGCATTATGATTTTTAGGGCTTTATATAAACCCCAAGAAAAACACGTTTGGAGTGACAGTTCTAAGGTCAGTTTAACCCTCCAGTAGGATATAATGAGCAAGATGGCTCTTCTTGGTTGCTAGGACTTTTTTGATCCACTGAATTTCCAAGACAGACATTTAATTTCCCTACTGTCCTTTGACTATAGCCCAATCCTGCTAAGTGTGGGAGGCGAGTGAGGAGATGTTATGAACAGGAGGAATGGTTAAAAGAAATGACACTGATGACAAGATTTTTTAGAAAAATGTTGCAAACTGAAAACTAAAGAAGGATTGATGCCCCCTAATGTGCATTTCTGAACTTTAAACTGAGCAAAAATTAAAAGAAAAAAATTATAATCATCTACTGTGATTTTAGAACCAACTTTATTTGCAGCATAAAGATAAAACGTACAAATTAGCAATTTCTACATAACCATCAAACATACTCACAGGATCACGTTATTCTAAAAAGCAAGACCAAGGCAGCAGCTTCCAAGTTGCACATCACAAAATAATAATTATAATGTTTTAATGGGCAATTGTGAAAGCAAGAGTGGCATAAAGATATACAGATAACTTCTGCCTGACAAACAGAAGTCACCATAAATAACAATCACTTTAAATACACAGGGAACATACACGAGGACATGAATCTACTGATACACAATGCATGTACAGTATTGGTACAATCATTAAAGAGAAGCTGTAGCTGTTATTTGACATTTCCCTCACACAGTAGTGAATGAAACCACTGTTTGAGAGTGAGAGCTTCATCGTCTTCTTCTGCTGCTGCCCAATTATATTCCCCTGTTTGGCAGACTGTGCTTGGAAATTCATAAACAGCCACTGATCTTGCAGAAAACGCCACACAACACCAGCAAGTCGAAACATCACACATCCATCCAGCCATGTTCACCGGCTTGCTGACGGCTTCCACAACTACAGAGCGAGACGAGCGAAGCGACAGGTTTTACACATCCACAGTTCACATGATACGAAACACGGACGAACACATTCACTTCACTATGCTTTCACTCAAACACTGATGCTTGGATGGACGTTTTAGTGCTGCAGCTGAAATATATCAACATGTTCTTACATTCAGTCTCTGTAACACTATATACAGTCTTTTACAGTGTGAAACATTCCGGGTTACAACCTCTGCTCAAACAAAAAAGAGAAACCTTTTTTGAATGTATAGGAGAGTCGTAGAATAATAATTAAAGAGGGAAGAAGGTACCATTGTCTACAAGGCATATTTTATATAAAGGGTTTATAAGCTGTGACAAGTCTGTATTATAATGTGTTTAGTTAATGAACATTTATAACTGTAGACTATTTGAAAACTCAGAAAATCGTCAAGAAAAGGTTGCAACTTCGGTCCTTTCTAAATAAAGTCGTTAACAGCAGGAAAAGTCTCGGTTGTGGTTTCACTTGTCGTCTCTCACCTCACTGCTGTGATGTCGGAGTGTACTGGTTCCAGCAAACATGCTCCTTAACAAAAGATGACAATTACAAATTGTACTAATGGTAAGAAATGGCAAACTCTCAAAAGCCCCTTTCCCGATGTGAAGTGGTCAGATTGCCTTTCTTTTTTTTGTTTGGCAATATTGTTTTTTCCTCTAACCAATTAGTAGTGATTGTTTTTCCATATAGACTTTGGGAGTTTGAACAGGTTTCAGTGGGATTTTTGGGGTGACTGTGACATTCATGGATATAGTAAACAAGCTAACTGTGCAAAAGACGGATCTGAAATGTGCAACATTTTTCCAACACTCGATATCAAACAAAAGCCTGACACTGTGTTGTATTAAGCTCCTGTGAGCTGTGAGAAGATAATGTCATTTGGGATCCTTACGGTGCAAAGTCTCTCCTCCTCTTTGCTGCTGCATCTCGTCTGCAGCTGTCTGTAAAGTGTTGGATGAAAGTCAAGAGTGCTTACTCTGCAGCAAAATCTGGAGACCAAAACGTCCCTAGAAAACACTGCACAGCACACTGACTACCAAAAAACCCCTCCCAAAAAACAAACAAAAAAAACAACTGCTTGACTTGAAGTTTTTCAGCTGACTGAGGTGTGTCCGACTGATGATTCAAACTGCAACTTATAGGGGGCAGCCCTTAATCAATCAATCAATACAGAGTTATTTTATCTGTGAGTCGGCTTACACCAACCCAGTTGCATCCATCTTATTCACGCCTACAGTGCCAATTTTTTATAGATTCTGGCACTGTTGCAGGAAAATTGCATCTCTGTTCTCAATCCCACTTGCAGAGCGTTGGTTGTTTTTCCAGGCTGATATCAACTGTTATTAAAAGTTTTCATACATGCGTCGAGGACACAATGAAAACTAACATAAAATGTGAATTACTGAATGCCGATACATAAATAGTATTGAAAACAGGGTTTGATTCCATGAAAATCATAAAGAATATTCTTTGAAAGAGCAACATAAAAAGACATATTAATTTTTGCTTGTAAATGGCAACCAAAAGGGACACCTGACAACCCAAAACATATCTTATTAATCTGTAAAGGGTTATAAAATGATTTCTTGCCTATAAATATAGCAGTTAGTGACCAGTTATAAATATGCCTTATTAGAAATGGGGTGATGCTGGGGGTGCTGCAACAGCACATAATACATTTCATTATGGCCCTTCTTGAATTAAAAAAGTGCTGTCCTTATGTACAGTCTGTCAGCGAACACTTTGCAGTGGAGACACTCAACATGCCATCAAGAGATCTTTATAAAGACTGAACCCCGGCCTCCAGAACACACTCAGCACAGTCTGTCTTGGTTCTCACATTGTGCTCGAGGCCGCATACGTGTCCTTCACAATAAAAATAGAGCCTGTTCTCTCTGTGAAGGTTCAGGTGTGACTCACCCTTTAATGGACCGCCTGCCCTGAAAACATCAGGGGGGCAGGATGGCATACAGTTATTAAAGCTGCACAGGTTGAGGCTTTTTTTGGTGTGAGAATCTATCCTTTTTCTCAGCCTAAATCAGCCTCATCTCAAATACTGGCTGCTACCCTAGCACTTGCTAATGTGTGCTCATCAGTTCTCTCTGATAACTTAAGATTCAGACAGTCAGGAGATTTTTACTGGGAGCTGAATTCTTCCTCTCCAAAACAAACTGACCCAGTGAGTTAAACCAGTAAAAAAAAAACAAATAAAGCAGTTTTATGTAAAAAAAAAAAAAAATCTGTGTTTTTCTGTCACTTTTGTCATGGAGGGGCTGCTAACTACAGTGGCAGACACGAAAACACAAAAATGCTAATGGTTCTTTCTAGAGCCAGTGTTTGGTTTTCCATTCTGGGCTATGATAAAAACATGGCGGTACAACATGGCGATATCTGTAGACAGGGACCCATTCCCTGTGTAGATATAAACGGCTCATTCTGAGGTAACAAAAAAAAAAAAACAATGATTCTTTTTTTCAGGTAATTATACATTGAAGAAAACATAATTATCATATTATATTCTATTTCTGCCAATATATCCCCCTAAATGCTACACACTGGACCTTTAAAGGACTAACTGTCAACAGATGAAGCTAACCAACCAGTTGTTGGGTGCTAGTTTTTCTACGTTGTGCATAAAATCTAGATTTCTTCACCACAGAAACTGAGGGTTTCAAGGAGAAGTGTTACACTACTGTTACTGTCCCCATACAGCTAACTACCATATGCTAACACCAAGCACTTAACTAGCATTAACTAAGCCTTCTTTCGCATTAGTTAAGGGACTAGCTATAGAGCATCATCATCATCATCATCATCATCATTTGTATTAACGTTCAGTAATCATGAACTCTAATGAAAGTAGCTAACACTAGCTCTAAAAGTAAACAGATGATGTCACATGCTTATTTGCATATTGGTGACATCATTATGTATTAATGGAAGCCTTAAAACTAAATTAGATTAAATAGAAAAATCCTCAACAAAACATTTAAATAGCATGAGAGCTACGGCGTTTGTATAGTTCACCGCTTTCTTACACTTCCAATCCTGAGAGCATCAACATAACCATAGAAACACACTACATCTGAACTCCCACAGTGAGCAGCGTCTCTTCTTCTGCTGCCTGTCCCACACCAACTGCACAGCACAAGAGGAGACGGGGGGAGACCCTGTGCTGATACCGGTAGAGCAGTGGTGTGATTACTAAGAGCAGCACGCATTGCAATGAATTACAATGTAATATATTTCTTGCCTTTTCCCCGATGGTCTGCTTAAGTCACTAAGTTTGTTGCTAGCTAGTTGGAAACACTGATTACAAAAACACTGTCGACATTTGCTTTGTGACGTTAAGCTGACTGGCTGGTCTCACACAGGCAGCTCCGCCGACAATGTTAGTGCAAATTTCCAAAAATTTGATTTGGAATTTGGATAAACTGATCAGATATTGGAAATCTAAATGGTTATGTCATCTGAAAAACAATTAAAACTCAATACCAGCTTTTTTTTAGTTAAAAAAGCTTTTGCCGAGAAAAGGATGAGGCTAAGCTACGCTAAGCAAAGTAATTGCACGTACGCTCTTGCACAGAGGCAAGAGCACAAAATCATGCAATGCAGCAGGCCCTAGTTCAGGCAAAGAACAGGGTGAATTCTGTTTGCTTTTGTCATCTCTTTGGTATCCTTAAATAAACATGAATATGTCCAGGGAGTTCACCTCACCTCAGACAATTACCTCTCGCTGTCCTGTGCAGCTTTAATGATCTGAAGTGAGTCTGTGCTGATCTGGATTGTGGCACAACATTATACATCTGAAGTAGGAACGGTGTCTTTGTTCACATTCATGTTTTGTTGACTCATACACTGTAATATACGTGGGTAGGTCCAAGATAAGATGACAGCTAGAGTGCTTATCTGACAATGTTTGTTGCTTTACAATGTCTGGGATCAGTCTCGGCTTTGTGCCTCAAAGACTGTCATTACGCATCAGTGGCTGTAATCTGTGTTTACATCTCCAGCTAAAACCGCCTGGTTTTAGAAAGGTCAGCATGCACTCAGGAAACAATATTCCCACTTAACAGACTGCAATAAACAACACTGTCAAACTCTTTCATCCTCGCTGGCATACAGAACCGTCCAGCCGGCCTCAGACCACCAACCTCAGGCTTCGCTAAAGTTCACCTTTCCATACACACAAGGGTCTGGGAACATCATTTTCTGATCAGACAGCAGCTCGTCTGTGACGGTGAGTTCCTCCAGCTCTGTCGTGAAGTGATCGGTGCTCTCCACCATTGACGTATCCTTGACTGCGCTGTATGTGAGGGCCACGCTGTAGGCGGCAGGTTTATCCGAGCCTTTCCTCCCACAGCCGCAGATCTTGCGGAAAGCGGCACGAAACTTCTGAGACATGGCATTGTAGATGACCGGGTTGATGGCACTGTTGAGGTAGATGCAGATACGGCAGAAAAGCAGAAACCAGCTGTCCAGGTAGGCCCGGTCCAGGAAGGAGTTGACCACCACCAGAGTGCGGTATGGCATCCAGAGCGCAGCAAACAGGATCACCACCACAGCCAGCATCTTAGTCACCTGTAGTGGGTGACAAGAAGGAATATATTAACTCTGCCAGAAGAGTAACCTAATTATTTTGTTCCAATACCCATTTTCTGCAGTATTGATTGACTGATAGCAGCTTTGGGCTCCTGCCCTCTCTTGTTAATGTTCACTGCAGCCACTCTGTGGTTCTCAGCTACTAACCAAGGAAAGAAATGCTGTTGTCGTCATGTTATAGCAATGCTTTATTTATCTTTTTATAAAAATTTCAACTTGTGTGCCCTGTAGGTCAATTTTGCCCCCTGGTACCAAAAATAGTATCAACTATCTAAGGTTTTCAAGGTATTGTATCGAAATTAAAACTTCCAGTATTGTGACAACACTACAAATCCAAACTGTCGATAAAAAAATAAAAATAGCACATGAATATTTTCTACCATTTCAGTATTTCTCTAGCCTACAGGATTTTGAGTTCCTAGACATTTGTAAAGAGGCTTATTTTTTTAAAGTTGACAATAGGGAAGCTCTGCCCACTGGCCTTCACACTTTGGTGATGCATTCGCGTGTGAACAGTATTTTATATACTGTTGGGAAACTGGTAATAAATTCTATAGTCTCATATGTTGTGTATGTGAAATCTTAATTTGTCAAGCTTATAGCTATCAAGTGGCATAAAATGAAAATACTTGAGTAAAGAACGACATATTTGTACTTAAGTATAGAGTTCGACTGAATAGAATGAATTTGTAAATTGCGGTGCAAACCGAACATAACACTTTGGAGTGACAGCTCGGGCTCACACACACCACCCACCTGCCTGCGGGAGGTCGCGGTGGAGCTGGAGTGACGGGAGTTTTTGCAGCTGGTCTTCTTATTGTTGGTGTGGTTGTTTTGTCCGTTCTTCTTCTTGTCCTTAGGGTCGGAGGGCAGCGGGTTGAGGAAGAGGATCCTTGCGATGAGTCCGTACAGGACCGCGGAGAGCAGCAGCGGCAGCACGAAGAAAACGCCGAAATCAAAGAAGTAAATGGGTAAATAAAACTTCCTGGGGACTCTGTAGCCGCACGTGATAATGGTAATGTTGTCGTACACCTGCTCCTGGATGTCTGACAGGTAGAACCACATCACACAGTACAGAGAAGTAAAAGCCCAAACGAACAAAATGATCTTTTTGGCCCTGGAGAGGGTGCACAGGAACTGAGCTTTAATCGGATGACAGATGGCGATGTATCTCTCTATGGTGAACGCTGTTATAGAGCAAGACGAGGCGTTGATCCCAAGGTACTGGAAGTAGGTGATGCACAGGCACCCATAGCGGCCAAACACCCAAGATCCAAAGATACTGTCGGTAATTGTGGGTAAACCAGCCGCTGTCAGAACCATCAAATCAGCTACTGCCAAACTTACCAGATAGCAGTTTGTCGGAGTCCTCATGTGTTTGGTTGTGAGCACCACCAGGATCACCATCACGTTGCCAACGATTCCTAAAGCGCAAATCACGAAAAGCAGCAAACTACTTAGCACTTTGTACTGGATACTGTAGTCCGTCCAAACACCCAAAGTGTGGTTGAGCTCCGGAGCCGCTGTAAAGTTTTCCATCGTGTTGTTTTGGCTCAAATATCCGAGAGAATTTGCGGCGGGATTGTTTCTCCCTGACGCGCCAAACAGGTTTTACGCGCGGCAGAAGCAAGAGATGAATCAACTCTGCAGCTCCGGAGAAGTGTGTATCGATCTCAGACAGCTAAAGATTGCACCCAGCCGCGTGCTGCACATGAAATCGTCATAATGTGACAAAGAGCTGCTCGGACCCTAGTGTAATTCCGCGGTCGGTAGTGTCGTGCGTAAAAAGCGAAGCGCCTCCGTGTTCCTGTCAGAGCAAACTGTCTGTCGGGCAGATGGCGGTTTGGTTTTGAGCCCTGCTCTTGGCACGAGCTCTCATTACGCATGCGAGGGGATTAGCCCATCATTACATTTTCGACACCAGACTTCCCCCATCAGCAAAGCTGCTCAATGCCAAAAAATGCAGCAACATATTTGTGTCTTTCTGTTCATCTTGATATGAAGAGTTTATGACTCAAAGAAGGCTGCGGAAATCACTGTTAGTGCTGCTGATTTAAACATCCTCTTACTCTGTCACTCTTCATGGATGTAGTTTCTGGACTATTGATCTGAATCTCAAAAGCAATTTGAACCTTAAAATCAGAATTCAGTTTGTAAAATTTGTGTGTTTTTGTAGGGCAGGTCACCTATGATGACCAGCTCAGCTCAACAGGCTCAAGCACGCATGAACTACAGTCTCTGTAAGATGGAGCAGATCAGTTGCATGCTTTAGGCGAACCTACAGGCAATATTTTTTAAAATCCACCTGCCTGTGCCTGTGCACACTCTTTTGCAGGACTGGAATCTTAAATTACTTACTATTAATTTGGCTTTATCTTAGGTATGTTTCCAAGCTGATGGATGAATGTTTGGCATTAATCTGGGATTTAGATAGAAAATGCTGACCAGCCTTTAAGCAAAGTGTCTACATCATCACTATAAAACCTTTTTTTTCTTTCCAGTCGCAGTTAAGATCATGACCTTAGCCGGTGCTTTTGACCAGACACCAAAAAAGTTTTTATATTTAATCATTTAATTCTATTAAAGGTTTAAAGTTTCCTTAAAATGAACTCTAAAGAAAACACATTCTGCTGGAGGAATATTGAATCATTATCATCCAAGCCACTGTCTTAAAAGCACTCCGATTTAAACATATGGGCACGCAGATTAATACTACTTAACTGGAAGCAGGCAACACCCCCTACACATGCAATTTGGACGTGAGAAGTGATAACACCTTTAGAGTTAGAGAAAAAAAAGTGCCTACAAAGTTACTTCCACTAGACCAGAAACTGAGATATTAGCGAATAGGAATACTACCATCTTACCTTTTAGTTTCCCACTTACACTTTAGTACACTTGATCACACTGATTATATTTGACTATAGAAATAGAGCTCAAACAGACCCTCTATAGATACACCAGTGGCCTCAGTAAAAAGGGTTATAGAAATCCACCTCTTTTTATTTTCATTTACTCTTTATTTTATTCTGTATCAGTTCTTACCATTTTTTAAATTAATTATTTCTTTTTCTCTGCTGGTAAGACAATATACTCTTCTGCATACTGTATGTTTGTATTATAAGACATATAGTTTCAAGTAAACACAGTGTTAACAGTATTCTAAACATATGGGGCCTAAAAAATTCTGCATTAAGCCTATAAAATACCATCAGTATACAAGTGTTTGACATGTACAAGTTCAAAGACTCAGATTCCCTGAAAATGACAGAGGATAAAACCTCAGTGACGTCAATAATACTACAGCCCTGATCTAGGAAACAAAGAGGATGTTGATCTATGAAAGACAGACTCAAGTACAGACACACGTCTTCGTAATACCTTACTTTGCAGCAACTTTATGCACTTTGTAAAAAAGTTGGAAAAACATATTTAGTTAACTAGTAAAGAAAATCCCCTGATGCATAATGCACTTAAAGGAATACTTCAGCACCCCAAAGACCATTTGAATATAAATGATTAACAGTGTGATAAGTTTATATATGAAAAAAAAAGTTTTTCTCACATGCTCCTGTGAACAAGGAATAGAAAAATGAAGAAAATTCTTGATGAATTGAAGTCATTGTCAACTATATCAAAACATCAGTTCACAAATTCTTCTCCAGTTGTATGCACTGTACTTCTCAAATGCATGCATTTTTACTAAAACTTTTCTATTTATTACTGTCCTGAAAGTGAAATTTTTCTTTGCTCTCTTCAAAGCCAGACTCCGTTGACAAAAGCAGTCATTTTACCTCCCTGAATGTGGGAGCTGCTGGTCTACCACTGCCTCAGTCAGTAAATTTTTTGTTATTGCGTGACTTTGATGAATCTGAATGAACCTTTTAAAACGCCAGACCTTTGAATCCTTCCACTGAATCTGAGTTGGCAAATTCTTCTGGCATCACGACGTGATGAAAATAGCAGTTTCTCAGCTGAAGTAATAAAAACATTGACGAGCGCTGTAAACAAGATAGACTGTCAAGGGTGTTTGAAATCTACATGTATTCTCAGTATCGCCCGACATCTTATTTTGTTTTACTTCACTCTGCTCCACTAATAAAACCCCAGCAAAACTAGTATGTTGTCATGGCTACACATAAGTGTGGACGTAAAATGATGTTAGATTCAGATGATCTCAAATTAATGTTGTTGTAAGCTTTTGTCATTACTGTCTCATTAATCTCTCTTTGTCTCTGTCTCTCTTAATGTATCATTTTGTCATATGGATTACTGTTAATTTATTATGTTGATCTGTTCTGTACGACATCTATTGCACGTCTGTCCGTCCTGGAAGAGGGATCCCTCCTCAGTTGCTCTTCCTGAGGTTTCTACCGTTTTTTTTTTCCCCCGTTAAAGGTTTTTTTTTTTTTTTTTCAGGGAGTTTTTCCTTATCTGCTGCAAGGGTCCTAAGGACAGAGGAATGTCGTATGCTGTAAAAACCTCCGAGGCAAATTGTGATTTGTGATATTGGGCTTTATAAATAAGATTGATTGATTGATTGAGATGGTTACACTGGTCTCTAGTGATTGGTTAGGGAAAATTGAATCCACTCCCCCATAAAAATCAGAGTGGATGCAATATCAGACTGAGGATGGAAACGGATATCAGACAAAAAGTTCAGTCTTTTTCTCAGACTGGATAAATGAGACTTGGATTATACTACAGGAGTTGTGTGAGGGTTTGTAAATGGATGTCTTGATAATGTTTTGCCGTTATTAAACGTGGACCCCTATAAGAATTTTCCCCATTTTTGGATTCTTCATTCACCGTGAAGGCATGCAAGAAAAACAAAGTTTTCTCCATTACGTAACGTAACACGAGTCGAGTAAGTGATGTACAAATGATAATTTGTGGGGTGAGGAGTTCCTTCAAAGCAACTTTGTGTACTAACTGCTGCTAAAGTGTGAACCCTCAAGACACTGAACTGACAGGTTTGGTTTATTTAAGTACTAATTAGAGTTTCACCACTTCACGACATGCCAACACTGCCTGCTATACTGCACACTTCATCAGCTTATTTCTCTAAACAGGAAGCTGATACAGTGTCTTTTTATGCATGAGGTCTTAAAGCTGAGATATAAAGCAGTACTCTATTGTGCAGCCAACATGAGAAGCACAGAAAGACAGATCTGCAGTGACCTGTATTAGCTGCAAAGCTGTCCAACAACATGGGAATCTGCAGTTGCTTGTTCTCTGCACAACAGTGTGGAGGTGGGAATCTCTCCTCCACACCAACTGTGCACATTCTCGGAGCTGAGAACGGTGACGACCACGCACACAAACACACACACACACACACACACACACACACACACACACACACACACACACATACACAAATGCAAAAACACACAAACACACACACGCACACACTTTGATCACGCGATTGAGCTGCGAGCACTGAAGCTGCTAGCCATCCATCCCGAGCAACAGGTGGACCGGGACGACAGGGAATTACATAATAGTTACGCCCCCCATGTTCTCCCATGATTCCCATTATCTCTCAGCCATGAAGAAAGAGTCAGTTTTAGTTCGGTTTCTTGTTTCCATCTTTGTTCATCTGCTTTTTCATCCTGGGTGAAGTTAGCAGACACAAAGCTGCTGTGGTTAATTAGGCTGATTTGTTTACTGTGGCACGATTTTATGGGGTTCTTATTCCCAAATTATTCCTAATTAAGAGTCTGCTGTCTCTACTTCAGAGTAGAAAGGTTAACAGTGTGAATTTAAGAAGCTGTTTTTGTGCCAACTTGTGAAGTAAAATGACACAAATTAGGACTTTAGGCGTAATGCTGAAATCACTGGTAATTGTCAGACACTCATTATTATGGTTTACATATACAGTTCAATTGGGCCATCATATACAATAATTTTGCTTGATTACAGAATTAAAATCACAGCAGAGCAGAAAGAGCAAGCAGAGGAAAATAATTGAAAGAGTTTTACTGCCACCCAAAGGACACACCTGACCAGCACCTGAGATTCAGAGGAACCAGAGACATTTTTAGTACCTTAGTCACTTCATCCTAAATTTATATTTCTAATGTTCAGTCCATAACCTTGAACCCAAAGAACCATTTTCAAAAATGAGGGGAGAGGGATAATGAAAGACATGCATTGCCATATAGATCAATGATCTTGTTGATTACAGCTGTAATGCGACATCATTATTGAGCGAGCAGCTCCACAAACATGCTGTGTGCAGAGGGGAATGTGGCCCCGCATGTTTTCTCAAAAGCTTTGAATCTTTTGAGATTTTAAAATATTTTCAACTCTGTGTCATTCACATATTAAATATATGCCCATGTTGTTAATCCTACTTTGCTATTCCCTAAATAAATCTGATATAGTTGTGTAAATGTACTGTTGTTGGCCTAATATTTAGAGTTTTGAAGACCACATTTACTTTACATTGTTGGAGATCCTTGATTTACAAGTAGAGTATAGCTGAGATTATGATAGGATGGGTTGATAGGTAGCAGATTTGTCAGCTAAACATTCATCCTGTGAACTCCAGAATAGTGTGACAAAAATACATTTCAAGATTAGTAATGCTGTTTACACTGAATTCCTACCCTACCTATGTTATGTAACTCAAAAATAATAACATCAGTCAATTTTTACCTCGTTTTAGGTGGCAGGAGTGAAAATTAGTCATCCTCAGCATTTGTTGTGTTATGGTTTCTGATTGATGAAGACAGCTGGAGAACAATTACACTAGTTTTTCGACACAATGTCCAATTTCTTTGGCATTCTGTAATCTCAAATAGCTTGACTAGTGGTGTAGTGGTAGGTGATGAGGTGGGTGTACTACTTTGTAGATGGGTAAGTTACAAAGAAGGAAGTGGATACACTCTAATATATTCCAATGGCTTTTTGGTAGGTGGGTATTCCGTAAATGGCCAGAAAAAGAGGTGGGTAAACCCTGTATACCAGTGTATACGTCCACTACACCACTGGGCTTGAAAAATATTTCATATAGCTGTCATAAAAGAAATCTCTACAGAGGAGCAAATGTTAAATGTTTACAACTTCTGACTCTGAGATGTCGTGTTTGGCCATAAACTAACATTAGGAAAGACATGCAGACAAATAAAGATTACATGTTACAAACTGATTGAGATTACTATTATACATATATCTCTTTCCAGAAATCATAACCTGGTTACTCAAGATAATCCACAGACCGTGTTGTGAGCAGTTTCATGTGGGAACTATTCTCTTTCTACCAAACTACACCCACCAACTGTATCACCGCTCACATGGAAGCATGCATCTACTGCTAGCTCACCTAGCATCACTGAGCTAGCTAACGTTACAGCTCAGCTGAGGTAGGTTCCATTTTCATGTTTACATTCTGTGCTGTCATGAGCACGAGCCTCTCATCCATGAGTAGATGCACGCCTCCTTCTGCGCAGTGATGTGGTTGGCTCACAACAAGGTCTGTGGATTATCTTGAGTAACAGGGTCATGATTTCTGTAAGGAGACATTGCAGTTGAGTTTTTTATTTCTTTCGGCGCTAGGCACCACAAACCAAGTGCTGTCTAGTTCTATTATATTGGAGAGAAAGCAGACTTCTCTATGGCTGATCACTTGGCAACTCACACCCAAATAGAGCTGTTATTCTCTGCCCAAACCCAATTGAACCTGAACCCGCCCACTGCGTTTGGCCAGGCTGTAATTTCTCAACACTCATGCAGACATGAATGTAGTCGGGTTGGCGCTCATGTCTCTATTTTTTATATGAAATAACGAACTCTTAAGTGTCACTCTCCCTATGATTGGCCCTCTGCTGCTCCCTCTCCTCAGAGAGGGCCCAGAACTTCTGACACTGTTGCTCTGAATAACATGCTCTGGGTGTGCTCTAGCGCTCAGAATGTCTGCCAACAAACTCTATGTCACAAAACTTCTGTAAAAAGACTTTAGTTGACTTCAAATTGTAAATATATATTTATATATATATATATTTTTTTTACAGTAGAAATTATTTTTTTAATAAGACTGTGGTTTAAAACTGCTACTGTGGTTCGAGTTTGGGTTGGGCTTGGACAAAAACTGTGCTGGTTTTTGTCAGGTCAGGACTGATTTTTTTGGGCCTGACCAAAGCTCTACTTCACCAAAACAAAAAAGACTGATAAACAGCACAACAGGTAAGAGGATACATTTATTTTTGGGGTGAACTGCCCCGTTAAAGGGATATTCCAGTGAATTAGTGTAGCACTTATACTGGAGGACCTGTGAGAGACAGATCTTAAAAAAAAAAAAAAAAAAAGAATGGCCGAAATCGATGCAGCAGAGGGCGATATATCATGATTTTTGGTCACTAGTATGAATCAGCCTCTGAAAATGAGGCCCTTTCTGTTTGGTCTTTCGCACTGCACTCCCCAAGTCTGCTTTCTGTATGTGCATAATTTTGTTTCTGTCAGATTTACATTTAGAAAGAGGGAAATAAACAGGGGAGACAAATCTGCAGATTAAGCTGCGCCTGGTTTCAACCTGAAGCCAGCAGGGGGAACATGTGTCACTTCAGAGCAGGAGGACTGGATGATGCCTGCGCCCCACAGACCATTACCTTCTGACAATAACAAAAACAGTCAGTGCCATGTTTCTGCTGTGGTTCACTAACATTCAACACAAGTACTGCTTAGCTGTGACAAATAAAGAAAACAACACCATAAAACATGGCAGCAGAGGAAAGATTATGATACCCTCTGCAGGTACTTCATGAATATGGATAGACTGAGCCTGATGATATTGTGCTCCATTTATGCCCATAACATATATATCAGCGTGCGTGTATCTCTTCCCAAAGAGCTTTAAACCGTAAAATGTGTCACTTCCTTTGAGTTATACTGCTGTTACACAATGTGCACAGCAATTGAACACATAAGCTTACTTCTACACTGTGCGGTAAATCAAAAAATAATTATTTGTTTGAAAAAAAGATTGGTTTCGCATGTCTCTAGACATTTACTGTTATGCATAATAACTCACCAGAAGCATAACAGGACTTTAGATTGAGAAAGGACCTTTGGCCACTCTGATTTACTGCGATGGTGGCAGGTCATTTTACAGGAAGTCAGTCCAAGTCAACTGAGACCCATATGGCTGTCAATAACCTCACACACACACACACACACACACACACACACACACACTACAGACCCATGACTCAGTGTCGGTCATAAAGAAGCTGCCCACTGCTCCGACCCTGACCTCCTTCTATTAATGCTAAGTACACTGTGGGGTCCAGTCTATAACCTCCACTGACAGAAAGCATCACTCCTGCTGATAAGACAGCTCTCTGTCTCCTTCACCGCCCACCGCCTGTTTCCTCACACTCTTGCAGGGTGTTCCCGCACACTGACACACAACGACGGCCGCTGCGCAAACATTAGGGAAGCCTGATTGTGTTCACAACAACAGCAGAAGGCTGAGTTTGTTCAGGGCAGCTTCCAGTTCCAGGTGTAACGGTGTGGAGGTGTGTGGGCGTGAAGGTGAATTTATGAGTGAAATTCACATTCATAATTAATAAAAAACAGTAGTATGTACTGAAATGTAACCAAAAGAGAACATTTAAAACTAAGATTTGTTTTCACTGTTTTAGTGTTTCATGCTCACTGTTTGCAGAAACACATCATGAGAACGTGACTTGCAGAAATTCCTTTCAGAAAGGTTCAGAATTTAAAGTCTGTTTTCCTCTGTAAGTCTGCTTTGTGTTCCTAGCACTGTTTTCACAGGAGAAAACAAAACAAAACAAAACAACTACAGAATACAATGGTGTGTGTTCAATGGAAACACAATGTGTTACTTTGTTAGATGGAAACTGAATCAGTAGAAGTTCACCTTCAAAGGATAGAGTCATGAAAAGACATATGGCTGTGGAAAGCTTGATTTAAATATCGGAAATTGAGAGTTTTATTTTTCTTCCCATTGAAAAAGATGGAAGACAGAAAACAGACAGAGACACCTTTTCTTTTCTGTGTGCAGCCTTCAGTCACTGCCAGGCTGAGATGCCACGGTGCAGAAATGTGCTGCTTTGACCTGTGAGAGGGAACCCTAATTGTTACTGTTATGAGTGGATTAAAATTCAAATATCTGAGGTCGACTTGGAGTGTCTGTAACTATCTTAGAATTCTGTAACACTTTCAGTCATTTACGAGTTTTCATCTGCTGTTTTCAAGGTAAGAACTTTGAAACTGCAGCTTTTAGTAGAATATCAATGAGAACAAATCAGACAAAAACATGCAAATTTGATGATTTGACATGATTGTAAGTTCCAGAACAGCTACTTAAAGGAGGAATCTGGAATTTTTCTTGGATCCTGGTTTCCTATGTTGTGTAAGTGACTCGTGGGAACAATATTTTTTGATACTGGTCCAGTTTTGAGAGACAGTGCTGCAATATAACCACTCAGGGCAGGTGCGCCCTGTCACTTTACGTCCAGTAAGTGTCTTTTTTTTTGTTTTTTACCACTAAAGGTGGTTATAGTGTTATTATGAGTGTCTTTCAACATTACAAAAAGACCCTACAAAGAAGTGAAAGGTGTGTTCCAGTCTATTTTGGATTCAAGTTTCATTAGTAAAGAAGTGTCCACTCACTCGGTCAGGTGAAGAGTTCCTTTATTTATTAGTTAAGTAGAATATTTTATTTTGGTTAATTAATTTGATTAATGCATTTGCTTCATTGAGTGTGTTTTCATTCAAGTACTTGTTTTATTGTTCAGTGTTTCATTTCTAATTATTGTTCTTTCTGAGACCCACTCTCTGGTTGAGGATGGTGCTCTTATGTATGTCCACACATGAAGGCCATTTGATCCACCGGGATTTGATAATGTGGACTCTACGAAGTGGGACCTTGGGGAGGAAGTGATGTGCTTTCTATTTGTATTTTGTTACTTATCAACCTAAGTAAAATTAACACTAAAGACTAATGTTAGTAATATTAGTAATAGCTTTAACTGTCTGTTTAATTTGGCCCATGCTAGCAGCAAAAGTCTGCAGGGACAAGCACTTGTTTGATTCATTTCACATATTGTCTGTGGGCTGTGGTTGTGGCACCTTGTTCTTGTATTGATGACATGTATTTTATGTATACTGGTGTTGAGAAAAGTAACAAACAGAGCTCTGGACCAAGCTCCTGTACTGTTGTGCTCACTGTGGTTCTCAAAAACCTCTCAGAACTGCCGGCTAACATCCTGATCAACAAGGTTTGACATTTGCACCCAAACAAAGTCTCGCTCTGAAATCTCACAAGAGTGACTTGTTGCAGGAATAAAATGGTGTCAATGCAACTAAGTGTTGGAGATTGCTGTATCGGAGTACAGAGAGTGTATCTTACTCTTATCTGCATGATTTTCAATGTCATGGTTAATTATTTAGCTGATTGTGACAATGTGAAAAAGAATGTGAGACTTACGGAACATAAAACTTGGACACAAAAAAGACTCCGGGGTTGCGTTTGACTGTCTTGGTTGTAATGTTACACTCGCTCTCCACAAGTTTGAAGGACTGCCAAAAGACAAAAATCAGCTGGAATAGTTTTCCTTTTGGTTGATGTATTATTTGGGGATGGTGAAGCACAGTAAAGTTGTTGTGTTGTTTTAGACGCTTCACACTTAGCTGGAGAAAAAAAAAGAGGTTACAGTAAAACTTTCACATTATTTTTCATAACATACTGTAGATGACAATGTGAATACAGGGCTAATGTAAATTTCAATATGAAACAAAATGTCATAAACCTACGAGATTAATGGAATACTTCATCCACAAAACAATCACTGTATATCAGTTATTCACCTTGTGTTACATTGGATTGCGAAGAAAACTGTGCTCATCACGCAGGCCTCCACAGTGTTCGACAAATCCAAAAACTATGAATATTCTTGATGAATTTAGGTCATAGGGGTCTACATTTAACAACAGCAAAACTGACCTTCTAACTTAGAAGCCCCCCATCAGACCTCTAACTTTTTTTTCTAAATGATTTTTTATGTTGGAATGTAGCTAACTCTCAACTTACTCAAATACTGTACTTATGCACAAACTCAAGGTACTTGTACTTTACCAACCAGGTTTCACTCCTAACTCATCCAGTACCAATGCTTAGTTAGTGGCCTGCACTGTCAGATACTGACACACAGAGGCACCTTTTAGTGGTGGTATGAGACGACCTAGGCGGCAGCTTTTGCTCATTTTCTGGGCAACTACTGTTGTATAAAGAGTGAAAATCTGCACAGGCACAAGCCATCTTTCACAGCAGTACGATGCATCAATAGGCGGCATCAGTTAATAATGTGGCCTTTTGTGGTGTTATGATACGCCGCCGGTTGGCCGGACAGCAACTGTTGTAGTAGTATGATACACGAACGAGCGGTGTAAGTTCATAAAGTTGCCAGACAGCACTTGTCATGGCGGTTGATGGGTACAACAAACCCCGACTGTCACTGGGGTGCCCAGTCTGCACTTCCCATATAAATGCATGAAGGGGTTTTTTCTAACATGCGTTTTAAGTTTATTTTGAAAAAGACTGTATGCATTTGAGCAGAATGAGCAGAAACTGTATAGTTCCTGTGAAAACTGAAGTTTATTTTGAAAAGAGACTATCCATGTAACGAGTATAATTTGCCAGGCCGTCTCTGGGGGTCCAAACTGGACATAGGAGGGGCACTGTGTGCATCATATTTTGCTGCACGGGCAATGTGTTGGTAGTTAATGTTGGGAAAAAGAATGTGTTAAATTTATCCGAGTATTCCATTTTATGCAATGTTATACCTCTACTTCATTAAATGTCAGAGGGAAGTATTGTACTTTTTGATGCAATACACTTGTCTGGCAGGAAATTCTCTTCCTTCTTAAGCTAAATAAACTCTTTAAAAACCTTCTTGGATCAGCAGGAAAATGCACTGCACAAAGCTGATAACAGGGCAGGTTTGAGAAGTTGACTTTTTAGGGATGCTTGGTTCTCACAGGACAATCACGCTATAAATGTATGATGACCTTATAGAATATGATGCATTGATATAGATTAAACTACCCAACAGTATATAAAAGAGTTAGAATTAACACAATCTTAAACAACTACAGCAGTAAAAGGCACCATACACATTACTGCAGCAGTAATATTAATCCACATATATGATATATAATTGTAAAACACTGACAGGGATCATTTTACTGCACAATGAGTTCTTTTACTTTGATACTTTAAGTACATTTTGCTGATAATACTTACATACTTTTACATATGTATGGTTTTGAATGCATAATTTGTAGTGGAGAAATAATAACTGATTTATTATCCATTCTTAAAACAACCCGTTTTGACATGTTTCACACTCATCATAACCCACTGTAAGCTGTTACTAACACTTTAATTTCACACCGTCCCGGTTTTGAAACAGGATTTGTCTGAATTCTACAAAAACTGCAAGCCAATAAAAACTTCTCAGAAATGTGAATCAGCAACTGTTTAGACAATCTGGCGCAAGAAAACACACACACACACACACACACACACACACAACCTGGCCCTGTTTCTCCTGTGCAAGCTGAAACAAAACTTACCTCCCTCGACAGATTTTGAACAAGCAACTGCAGCAGAAAGTTCAGTTATGTTGCTCCAAAAACCCAGAATTTGAATTGGGAATGTGTCCAATAATTGATACTTGACCTCATATGTGTTTGTTTGTTTGTTTGAGGATGGAGATGTGTGTTCTCGATGGATTGTCAGTGAAGTGTGGATGAGAAGAAGTGAACGGGAGCATTCAGTCTCCTCTTGTGCTCACAGGGAGACATCTAAACTAATAGATATCACCATGAAACTTCCCAAGTTCATCTCTTACATTAAAGGTCCAGTTTGTGTAGGATTTAGTGCCATCTAGTGGTGTGGTTGCAGAACTGAAACTTCTCCTGTGTGCCATGCTGGTAGGAGAACTTCAGCAGCCAACACAAAAGCATGAAAATGTGAGTGGTGCTATCAAGAGCCAGAGTTTGGTTTGTCTGTTCTGGGCCACTGTAGACACATGACAAACTCTGTGCAAGAGGAGTTTACCATATGTAGATATAAGTTACTCACTCTGAGATAACAAAAACACAACAATACTTATTTTCAGGTCATTATAAACTAATGAAAGCATAGTTATGAATATTATATTCCATTTCTGCCAATATGTCCCCCTAAATCCTTCACATTGGACTTTTAAGACAATTATTTTTGTATCAGAAGTTTTTTAATTTATGTTTGTTTATTTATTTATTTTGTTTCACAAGTTATTTAAATTCATGTTTCAATATAAAAATGAGGCATTTTATAATAAATATGCACATTTTGCATGAAAATCCAGGAAAAAAATAAATAAATGAAACACCTCAGTGGCGTAAGGTAGTTACAACGGGCCCCAGTGCAAGCTGTCGTGCACATATCGTCTCGTCACATGATCAGAGACCTGACATTGGATAACATCAACATACATATTACCCAGCAATCATCATTGCATATCTGTATGTCAAATAAAGAAATTATTAATTTCATGAGAGTTCTTATTTGAACACAGGCATATTTCCAAGGTGGCAATCATTCATAAGGGCCCATTCTTCACTCCCTATGGGCCCCCACCTCATGGGCCCCCGTGCAACCGCACTGCCTGCACTGTCTATATTTACGCCCCTGGAAAACCTTAATGTGTTTCTCTGATGTTGTCTTTCCACTAGTCTGAAAGAAAAAGCTAAAATTCAAAATTGACCAGTGCATAAAAAACTATGTGTGGTGTCTCCCCTTTAGCTGCACTTCTGCTGTCAGGGCAAATGTTGGTTTGATGTTGTTTTATGATTTACTGTTTGAACCTCATCCAAAAACTCCTTGAAGTTGTGCTGAGTGACACCATAAAGAGAAATGAGACCACTCAGCTCAGCTTTGCATTGCAGCTTGACTCAGCTCTTATGATTAGTGACCACAGGACACAAACCATCCAGCAGATATAAGTGTGTGTATGCGTGTGTTCATCACTACAGTCAAAGACGTCCTCCCTCCCCTGCTGAAAGGCCGTCTGACTCAGTTGTGTCTTCCTGAGCGCCTGCTTCGTTGTGTCCTAGTCTAACCTTGGACCTGCGTCTTTGCCTCCGCTGCTTCTGGCTTCCCATCAGCTATTCTTAGCTTTACTTGAGCTCCGGCTTCACAGCGGATCCGTCAGTGTAAAATGCCACACATCGCCGGATGGCGTAAATAAAACGGGCCCTGCTGGTTGGGAGCATCTCTGGAGGAAATGACAAATCACTTTAGATCATAAACAACAGAGCAGCAGTGTTACTAGAAAAAACATCTCATGAGAATAGTCTGGTGGTTTCCTCCGACTGTGATGGAGCAGAATATTTGCAGGCGCTCATCTCAGTACATCTCTCTACATGGTTAGTTTTTATTTCACTGCAGTGCTGCACTTAAAGTCGTAGTTAGACAGATGAATTTTCCCTTTTTCTGTTTACTGCCCGGGGGACTGTGGTTGCAGGGGGAGATTAGGTAACACACACTCACGTCTCAGGAGAACACATCACCACCACCATGCTGTCAGACGCTGAGAGGCTCCTGTTAAATAACCGTTTGCTGCTTTGCTCAAAGGCACCGATGGCAGATTGTCTTTATTCCCCCTCTCAGTTTGTTTTCTTTTAAATCAGATAACTACAGTATACAAACATGTATATGCTCAAAACTGATGCATAATTATAATAAGTACAATCCAACATATACCTACCTTTCTACAACTCTGGTTTCACATTAGTCTAATGAACCATCATTTTGTCCTCAACCTCCAGCTGCAGTTTGACATGTGGACCATGTTACGTGCCATGCTTAGCATTGGACTGATGACAGTGGCCCCCTCAGGCCCTTCTGTGTGAGTGTGCGTGTGTGTGTGTGTGTGTGTGTGTGTGTGTGTGTGTGTGCTTGTGTATAGAGGTTATGAAAGTATGCGTGACTCTTTCTGACATGGCACAATCATGGTCGTATATTAAAGGCTGCTATAGGCAGAACAGCAGAAACTATGGTGGCATTAATGCTGCAGCATTGTGTTCATATTATGAGTCAGTGTTTCAAATTTGAAGTGGAAATAGTTTTTCTTTTGATTCAACTTATCATTATGAAGTAAATGTTGATAGCACAGTGTAATGGTTATACAATAATGTCACCAACGGCTTTTAGATTGGTTCCCTATTAGCCTCACTTTTAACTACACAGTTTTGTCTGCACTGTACGATCTCCTGGGAAAATGAAGCCATAGTTTAAAGCATAAAGGAAGTGCGTTAACCACAAAAACACTTCTGTTTACGTTCAACAATGTTATCAAATACTAGCTCGCCTTTTAGCCTCATTGTAGCCTGTAGCTCTAACTGCCTCTCTGGGCACCGCGTTCACGTGTGCGCGCTTGTGCGAGACCGTGAGACATGGGCACCGCGTTCACGTGTGTGTGCTTGCTTTCGCTGGTCTCGCGCTGGCTGGTTGGTGCAGCCTGGACCACAATGTTTTTGTTGCCATTTGCGGAGCCTGGGCTGCCTACAGAGACCGGACTTTTTCACAGCATATTCAGAGGACATGTAGCTAGCGGATCGTGAGGAGAAGTTTACTGTATGTGACAAAAACTTTTCAGGCTTAGGAAGACTTAGAGAGCCTTTAAGAAGTATGAAATCTCAACACTGACTTTTTGCAACACAAACACAACTAATACAACTTAACACTTACAGTGAGGACTGTCTTCAGTAGGTTATCAGTGTTGCACCACACTGTTCTGTATGCAGAATTATTTGCTGAAATATACACAGACTGCTGGAGGTTTGCCTTTCACACACAACTATAAAACAGTTTATTTTTCCAAACACTGCATCGTAAAGACTTACACCTACTGTACCACACACAATGCTGTAGGACAAATGTATTGTAAACAATAAACAGACTGTAGGCTGCGTGTACAGTACAGCAAAGAGAGCGAAAGAAACTTTAACCGTATCAGTGAAATACTGCCTGGAGTGGCGTATCAAACCTTGGTTATCGCCCACATTAGTATGACCATGTCTTCTGCACTCCCTGCAGAGAAGGGTGCATGGAGCTGAAGGTCGTACACCCTCCATTGCTGGGCTGAGAAGAACTTTTCTACAGGACCCAAAGGTGGAGAGAATGGAAAATATGTTAGGGGATAAAGACCCATTCATTCAAAACTATGGGCATTAAAGTGCTCCTGCAAAAGTCTCAATTTAGCATCTTTTGTTTAATACTGAATTAGATTCATCTTTGTCATTACATAGAGCACAGATAGTGAGACAACAAAATGCAGTCAAATTAGGAGTGCAAAAAGCAGTAAAGTGCGGAGTAATGTACAATTTTATAGTGGTAATTTACAGCTCAGTCACCAGAGGAAAATGTTGGCATTGTACATTTCTGCAAACCATGGATACCTCTCAGATGTATTATATCAACATTTCTAAAGTGACGTAGTGTATGAGCTGACTTTTGTCATCTGGAGGCAGAGGGAATGGTGGATGGCATGACACCTAGGCTACAGACTACTGCTCAAGATCAACAAACAATCAAAACCACTCGTTCATTAGTTTCTCTAGCAGAGTTTGAGCCACCCAACCTGGGTGTTTTCTGGTTATACATTTCCAGCAGTGTTTGCACCACTGAACCCAGGTATTTGTTAGCGACTCATCATGGTGTGTCCAGGTGCATTTCTTGCAGCATTTCTAGCAGTGTCTCCAGCGGCCTTTTCAGAAGCATTTCCAGTGACATTTCCAGCAGCATTTGAGCCAAAGAGACCGGGTATTTTTGAGTGACACATTGTGACATTTCCAGCAGTGTTTTCAGCGGCGTTTGAGACACTGATTGTGAGTGTTTTTTGGTGACACATCACCACATTTCCAGCAGTGTTTGCACCACTGAATCTGGGTATTTTTGAGCAGCACATTGCGACATTCCCAGCGACGTTTGAGCCAGTGAACCCAAGCATTTGTCAGCTACACATCATGGTCTGTCCAGCTGTGTTTTAGTGGTGTTTCCAGAAGCATTTTCAGTGGCATTTCCAGCAACATTCCCAGTAGTGTTTGAGCCACTGAATCTGGGTGTTTTTGAGCGACACATTGTGACATTTCCAGCAACATTTCCAGCAGCGTTTGAGCCACTGAACCTGGGGTGTTTTTTTTTTTTAGCAACACATGGCAGTGTTTCCAGTGGCAATTTTGAAGGTATTTTAAGTCAAAACATTATCTTTTCCTAACCGTAATTAAGTGGGTTTGTATCAAATATAACCACAAAGAAATATAGTTTCAACCTATCTGCTATTTAATGATAATGTACAATTGCAGTGTATCCGTAGTTTGCATAAGTGTACAATGCCACCATTTATTCTGCCTATTGGGTTGCAATATAAATAATACATGATAAAGAACAGGAGATAGATATGAACATGCTAGATATATACAGTATAAGCAGTATAAACAGTTAAGATATTGCATACTTTAGAATTAAGATTTCCCTTTGATGAATCAAATGTGCTAACACAGCCCATGACCAAAAGCATATGGACAGGGGTGTCCACATACTTTCATCGATGTAATGCATTTTCCCTGCAGTGCAATGATACTGACATTAGCCAAAGAAAATGCTGTCTTCCTTTTTTCTTACCTTTTTTTCCTGGTTTGCTTACTTGAGGTGTATTTGTGGTGCTGGAGTTTTGATTTGAAAATATGAAAAGCCATTAAAATTTTAGTGTTTGCAAATGAGAGGAGTGTGAGGCCCGTAGTTGATTTGTGTGCCTCCACAATGACCAAAGGAGACATTTTTGCATGTCTGATGTGGAGAACAGTGTGTTCTTTCTACCAAAAAGTCTTATTTAGAGTAGTAAACTGACTCATTCATTCATTCATTCATTCATTCATTCATTTTCCGTAACTGTTTATCCTTTTAGAGGGTCGTGGGGGGGCTGGAGCCTATCCCAGCTGACATTGGGTGAGAGGCATGGTACACACTGGACAGGTCGCCAGACTATCACAGGGCTAACACATAGAGACAGACAACTATTCACGCTCACATTCACACCTACAGTCAATTTAGAGTCACCAATTAACTTAACCTGATCATCTACATGCCAGATATAATAATATAAGTGCCTCTCATACAATTCTTCTGCAGAGGTTTCTGAACATTCCCAGCTTGGACCCTCTGCAGACTGTAGGTCTATATGTTGTGTTGAACAGCTGTGAAATCTGGTGCTTTACAAATGCCTCTCTTCCTCTTTGTCCATCAGAAATGTTAAAGCCACCCTGAAGCGTGTTGCCTTCAGATTCTTCTTCCTCTGAAAAGGTCCTGACCGCTAAATGTACAGCGAGTGGAGTATACAGTATGTGTTGAGTACCCACAAGCATCAGGGGGGTTGATCCTAGCAAACAGAAGAACTGACCTTGAATGGTGGAGCATTGAAGCGCTTTGTAATCATAACCTTTGGCTACCTATAGCCTTCATATGCTCCAGTGCTCTGCATGCAGAGACAAGTGCAAGCTGAAGGATTTCTATAAGGGGCTCGGGAAGTGGGTAATCTCTTCTCCTGCATATTGTGGCTGTCATTTAAAAACCTTGTGACTCCACTTTTTTCTTATTTCAATCTTTTAAATCCATAAAATAAAAGGTCCTTGATGTATGTTTCCATCTGTCAGTACATGGTGATGGTGTCGTGAAGCTAATGTGTGTGTTAGTTCCTGAAAAGCTGCCAGTTTGGAGATATGAGCTTTTCACTCTGCACTGACTGTACAGGATTTGACATGGTTTTGATTGAATATCAAAGTAGAGTTTTCTTCTGGCTGCACAGTGCTCCTCTGAAAATGGGCCAGTCAGGAAAATGATTTGCTCGTTTCAAAGGAGGAGAATCCCTTTTTCTGGACTTAGATCAGTTTCTTTGTTGCAGTAATTTTGTTTGAATGCATATTATACTGATAATGATGTTGAATATGCTCCCAGGAGGAGGGCTGCTCTAGTGATTAATGACACTGTTCGTCGACTAGAGATAACTGTCTTGCTTAAGTGCTGCTGAGCACATCAAGGATATTGAGATCACATCATCTGTACTTATTTATTTAGTTATTTTTCTGGGAATCAGGGAGGGGGTAACAAACTGGTGGTGGAGTGATTCTTCTATTGTATACCCATTATATATTTAAATTAATGGGTAGTAATAGACAGCTTGGGAAATGCTGAGGTTGATACCACTCTTGTTTCTGTTCATTAGAAGCTGGAGCCAGCAGCTGGTTTTCTTAGCTTAGCATTAAGAATGAAAATGGGGGAAACAGCTAGCCTGGCTCTGTCCAAAGGAAACAAAATCAACTTACCAGCAGCATTTTTTTGTACCATTAAAACAAATGAGATATAATATGTCAGCTAGAGAGCTTTGGACAGAGCCAGGCTAGCTGTTTCCAGTTTTTGTGCAAGCTTAGCTAACTAGCTGCTGGGTGTAGCTTCATATTTACTGTAGAGACATGAGTGCTGCATCAATCCTCTTGTCGACCTCTTGGCAAGAAAACAAATAGGTGTATTTATTTTCATAAATGCAAGAAAGGAAGAAAAGATTCAGTCTTTCTCACAAGATTTTGAAACTGCATTTACAAATTTGTGTTGTTAAATATAATTTCAAACATTTAACTGAGCAAAAAAAGTGATTAACTTCAAAAAATAAATAAATAAAGATAAGTTGTGGAGGTGGGTGCATTAAGGGAGACTTGGTCCTATGACTTTGGTATTTCTAAAATCCTGTCTGCAGCTATAGGGCAAGACACTGTTTTTGTTCAGCCAGGTCACCAGAAGAAAATGTTGGTATTGTACGTTTCTGCAAACCACAGACACATTACATTTGTACGTTTCATATGTATCACATCAGTATTTCTAAAGTGATGTAGTTCTGATCGCATGTACATGAGCCAACATTGTCATCAGGAGGTAGAGAGGATGGTGAATAGCATGACACCTAGGCCAGAGAACTGACTGCCAAGCATGGCTGTGCTGGCAATATACTTGCGATTGGGTAGGACAGGTGTAAGAGCTGGAACTTCTTTCTTCAGGTTTTTTTTTTTTTTTTTTTTATAAATTAAACCTTACTGAATACATTCATTTCATGGACTATGTATGTTCCAGCTTTTCATTATAAACATTGTAGAAAATACACTTCACAATGTAAAAATAATGAAAAAATAATTTTGAGTTTTAAAATGTTCAATAATATTCAATATTGGCAGGAACCATAGATGTATGAAAATAACTAGATACTGCTGGCTTTGCCCACAAGTTCCCACTCAGCTCATAGACTTTAAATTGTGAAGATGTCACAGAATTTTAAATCACTTTTTCTCAACTCCAGAAAAGCTTTACAATCTTATTTTATTTTAATTTTTTTTTGCTGCAATACCTCAAGTGGCCACTGGGAAAAATTAGAGGCAAGGCTGCATTGCTTTTTCTGGGGGCCTGGATGGACTCAAGCTCCACCTTCCAATTGCCACTGCACAGACTCTGAGTCACAGAGACAGCTGCCAAGCAACAGACCACTGCAGACCACTGTTTGAGAGCAGTGACTGTATATAAAGATGGACGGCATGACAGCCCCCCAAAAGTAAAGCCAAAACGTCTTGATTGCCCTGTAGTGGCTGTCTGCAGAATAGGTCATAATCCCTGCCTCCTCCATGTTAGTGGATGGGACATTAGCTAAACTGGGATAAGAGCCCCTTTATACCCCTGTTTTTACAGCACAGAGCTGCTGACATGGCTGTAGACTATTAGTTTTACAGGCTCATTGCAAATTACTTTTGCTGGAGGTTTATTAGAAAGTGAGAAACTTGTAATAATTTATTAATGGTGTTATTACAGGGGAACTATTATGCTTTTCCTCATTTTCTGTCATATATTAATATCATAGTGAGAGAGATTTGTATTAAACATAGCCAAAGTTTCAAATAATGAGGTGAATGTATGTAAAAGTAATCCCTGTGAGGAGAAACTGCAGGCTTCAGACTGTTCTGTACACTTTCCAATGAGACAAGCTGACATCAGCTTGTGATGGATTTCTTTAGGTCAACTGCTCCAGACACGTTTTTACATTACATGCAGTGCTACATGTAACTAGATCGAGGAAACATATAATCTTGTTTGTTGATGTTATTAATTTCTGCTTGATTTTGGATCATATTCCTGCTGGAACATGTCTAGTTATGTTTAGAAGCTTTTATTGTTCATTATTAATGAGAGAAAGTGTCACCATACACAGTCATTCCCAGGTTGGCACTAGCCTACATTGCTACATGTAGCTACATGGTAATGTCAGGGAAACATGTAATCTTGGTTGTTGATGTTGTTAATTTCTGCCTGATTTTGGATCATATTCCTGCTGGAACATATCCGGTTGTGTTAAGAGGCTTTTATTGGTCATTATTAATGAGAGAAAGTGTCGCCATACACAGTCATTCCCAGGTTGCCACTAGCCTACATTGCTACATGTAGCTACATGCTAATGTTGGGGAAACACATAAACTTGGTTGCTGATGTTGTTCATTTCTCCCCGATTTCGGATCATATTCCTGCTGAAACATGTCTGGTTGTATTCAGAAGCTTTTATTAGTCATTATTAATGAGAGAAAGTGTCTCCATACACAGTCATCCCCAGGTTGCCACTAGCCTACATTGCTACGTGTAGCTACATGCTAATGTCAGGGAAACATGTAATCTTGGTTGTTGATGTTGTTAATTTCTGCCTGATTTCGGATCATATTCCTGCTGGAACATGTCCGGTTGTGTTTAGAAGCTTTTATTGGTGATTTTTCACAGTAGAAAGTTCTGCTATTCTATGTTATAATTACCGTGGAAGACCCGGGCACACTGACCAGTCCAGGCTTTTTTGAAGGGGAGCTCCAAGAGACAGGTGCTAAAATCGAGTATTTTAGACAGAGAATGAATACAGACAACACAGACAGTATGAAGAAAAATACAGTTTTTTATTGAATAGTTAAGCATGTAAACATGTTCCCAGAGACCCAAAATACAGGTATGAACCTGGAAATTAGCATAAAAGATCCCCTTTAACATGAGTAGCTGCAGAATTCATTTTTTAAACCTGTACAACTTATTTGTATTTAACTGTTGTCTTGCTGTTTAGTGAAAAAAAATCATGACTTCACCCTGGCAAGACATATTTCTCACGACCAGGCAACCCAAGTTGCTCTTTCTATGGCTTATAGCTGATGTATATAACATTTATTAGGTATTAATTAAGCCATTAGTAACCCCTTTATATAAAGTGTCTTGTGAGGAGGTGGTACAGTAATGTGGAATATCTCCACTCATTTGCCCACAGAGTCTGCCGCCTGCAGGCTCTCATCTGATTAGTGTGCATGTGCCGGGGAACACTGAAGTTGGCTCGGTAATAAGCATTATAAGGCGGTCTGCCGGAGCTCAGTCCGTGGGAGGGGTCTGCCAGACCTTTCCCTCTAATTGACCAGGGAGCAGAAGCAGCCGGGGATGCGAGCAGCCACAGACGGAGAGAGAGGTACTCAGCAAACCGCATTTTGTTGCTTAATAACCGATTATTGAAACACATTAGGTGGAATAAGATTCATTAGCGTGTCGCATGGTTACTAAGTGTTTTTGAAGCTGCGATTTGAGAGCTTTGCGGAAGCCAGAAAAGGCAAAAGATAAAGTGTTACTGAGCAGAGGAAATGGCATTATGGCACTGGGAATTAATTTAAGACTTGCTTCGCTGTACTTTAAAATGCTTGCGGTGCACCCAGGAGAAAGATGCGTGTAGGTCTTGCTTGTGCAAATACTTGAGGCGCAGATATAAAGTGGCTTGCAGCGACAAGGAATGCAAGAAATATTCATTCCAGGTAGTTTAAACATCTTATTTTCTGTCTTTTTGCACTGACAGAGACGGACGCATGGGCTTAACAAAAAGGGAAACCCAGCCCTGTGCTCAAATGGCTGATCTAGAACTGTTTTACTTTGATCACTCCGATCCGAGAGACACCTCCCTGGTTTTAAATAAGCACAGTATCAGCGAGATCAGCGGCGCAAAGTCACTTCATCCCGGCGGAGGAGATGGTTCAGCACCATGGACAGAGACCCGGAGAGCTGCGCGGCCGGAGGAGGAAACAGAAACATCTTTCACCTGCAAGCACCAAGATGATGAAGAAGATGATGATGACCATCTCATTGGGACAAGTCCACAAACCTGCAGACTGAGTCAGAGCTCCTCAAGTGAACTATATGAGGAGGAGGTGGTGGTGGAGGAGGAGGAGGAGGACATCCCGGAACTTTACTTGCTGTCCGACGACGACCTCTCCTCTGACGGCTCGGGGAAGTCTGTGGATTACGGCTTCATCATCGCCGTGACATGCCTGGTGACTGGCATCTCTTTGGTCGCCATATCCTACACCGTCCCCAGGGACGTCCGGGTGGACCCGGACAGCGTGTCGGCCCGGGAGATGGAGCGGCTGGAGAGGGAGAAAGCCAGGGTGGGGGCCCATCTAGACCGGTGTGTCATAGCGGGACTGTGCTTGCTCACCCTCGGGGGCGTGCTGCTCTCCACCCTGCTCATGATCTCCATGTGGAAAGGGGAGATGATGAGAAGGAAAGCTTTTGCTTATTCCAAACACGCAGCAAAGTTGTACGGCTCGATCAATTTGAGAGCAGGCTCCAGCCCGACTCGGGAATCCTGCTCACATTTGTCAGTGGCTGATGAGGATTTAGAAGTGCTCAGCTGAATTTATGGACGGGACAAGCGGAAAATACTCAGAAAAGTGCTTAGGAAATCCTACTAGTGCTGTCCTATAATCGGGGATGTAGTGGGGGTTTAATGCTCTTTTTATTTCCAACAGCTGAGGCTACGTTTTTGGTTGATGTCGACATGTTTTAAAGGATAGTTTCACTTTTGTCTCTCTCTGTCCTAATACAATACTCACATGCCCTTAAGTACACTGACAGAGTTTTTCGTTGCTATAATTTTCCCCTCTGTCCATATTGGCCCTGATAAGATCCAGTCCTAATCCAATTCCAATGTAAGTGACCTGGGACAAAATCCACAGCCCTCTTTTGAGTCAAAATGCATTTTAAAGTGCAGCTGAAACTAATATGAGGGTTTAGCATTTGGATTTGCAGGAGTTCAGTGAAAAACAGAACTGTAATAATACAACACAAAGGGCTGCATCAGTGGGGGTTTGTTGTTTCAGGTACCAATGAAAAATACAACCCAGATCGGGTAACCAACACATTCTTACTCCCAAATATTGACACTTGGTCAATAGCCCTACATGTCAAATTATAATGCTCTGGTTATTAAAATAGCTTGATTGACTTTTGGTTTTACACAACAAAAGAACAGCCATCTCCCAGGTGAAAGTCTAGACACTGTGTGGACTTTCTTGCTCTTCATACTAGAGCATTAGTTCTGAGTGTCAAAAAAAGCTGCCGTCTGGTGGGTCTCATATCACTGCTTAAGGATGCATTGGTGCATCAGTATCTGATGCTGAGGACCTCTGACCAAGCGTTGGTATTTGACGTCTTGGGAGTAAAATGAGGTTGGAGTAACAGATTTATGAGTTTGAAGGTTTATCAGATGCAGATCCCTGCAGAGAGGTTTATAATGCTCAGAGACAGGATTTTACAACACTGGAAGATTATCTCGGTCATAATTTATCATTTGTTGTGCCCATTGTAAGGAAACAGTAGAAGTACACTCATTAATATTTTTCTACGCAAGACGTAAGTCAGTCTGCATGCGTCCTCAGTCATGACAGTTACAGTCTTTTCAGTACAAGATTTGGTACAAACACCATCTGGGAAAACACAAGGAGGTAATTTTGTTCTAAAAATACTGTCATTTTGGGAGATACCAACTGATATGACTAACTCAGACTCCAAAAGCTTCATGTTAACTTCAGATAAATGTAGAAATACATTACTTACACAGAAAGAGGACTGTGGCTTTTGTTCCGCATCACTTACATATATCTCTTCACAGCTAGTATGGACAAGAGGAGCTGTTACAGCGACCCAACCTCTTGTTTGCACAAATGAGCATGTTAGTATGGTATTAAGATTTTAAGCTACATTCAGTTCATGGTAAACCTCACATGATGATGAACTGTACAAACTTATTAGAAGTTTTTTTCTTTCAAAGGTAAAACATGAAATACGCTTTCTTGAAATCTATATTTTGTTTACATGGTTGGATGGTGGTTTGCCTTATGATGATCTCTGACCCAGCTTTTTGTTTACCCCAGCGTCACTGCTTCTAATGATGCTGCTACTTCAGTGAATTTGTGTCTTTGTGCTGGTGCAGAATCATATGTTTGAAGGCCTGTGTGTATACTGTGGCTGCGAGGGAAATCAAACCTGAACCGGGAGCGGTGTCATTGTTAATGCCTTCATTTTCCACCTTGTTAGAAACATTACTTCACAGAATTGCAACTAACAAAGCTGTGCAGATGTGGTTTACAAAAAAAAGAAAGAAAGAAAAAAACAACAACAATTGCATGAAATTGTATTGAACTCCAGAAAAATTCTGTTTAATATAATTGTGACATTCTGAAGAGATGCTTGGTGTTTGCTTGTTGAAACGCAAATAGAAATACCACAGGAGGTGTAATTAGATTTTGTGGTTGAGTACCGATGTCGGGGAAGCTCAGTTTACGCCAAATACACTCGGGGGTTTTGACTGCAGATGTTCAAAAGCATACACAGAGAGAGACAGGGAGAGACTCAACAAACCCCTGGGGGGGAAGCTCTCCTGGTAATTGGTGTTATACTTAATTGCTCGTGGGAGGCTTGTGAATCAGTGAAAAAAAAAAATCCCAGAGCATTTTAACAACTGCCTCAATCAAGCTCACTTAACTTGCTTATCAAAACCCAAAGCATTCCAGCTGCAATACTGGAGTGAAATGTTGCATTGCATTCAAGGGGGTGGGAAGTAATGGATTGCCTGCTCTGACAGAAGATGCTGTGAATGAACAATTGTATCCCCTGCTTACGGTGTGCAGAGAGCTGTGCTGTGCAGCCTCTGTAATTGGAAGTGCTTACGGCCAGCAGGATCACATTATCCTCCACATGACCTTCGCTCACTCCTGCCTCGTTAATGTAATTAAATAGGTAGGAATCGGCTGACCTCTTGATGAAATATTAAGTTGATTTCTAATGCTAATCCGCCCTCATTTAATGTCATGGAATAACAGTTTACATCACAGGTGCCTGGTGTTTTCCTCTGCTTGTGTGAGAGGAAAAGTTATTTTGTGAAGTGTTGAGAATTACCCACTTCTCTCCAGCCTGACTCATCTGCTTCAGTCAGTGATTTCCTACATTTCCCAGATTGACTTTTTCAACAGCTGTCAGAGAGAACGGCTGTGAGCTTGTTGCATTAAGCATGTGGGATTGGAGAGAGTGGTTTGGCATAGTAAGAGCAGGAAAGTGGCTAACATGAAAGTCAGACTTCTAACTCAAAACACAATCTGCAGTGCACTCTGGCCTATTGAGGTTACTGTCTGCAGGGATACCAGTGTCCTCAGCTCTTGTTCAGATTTCTCTCAGTTGATGTTAATTCAAAATTATTCAGTCCAGAGAGAAAATGTTACTCTTCAGCTCTGAGGGATTGACACCAACACTTGACATTTACTGCTGAGGAGTTACATAATTGGAGATTTGTCTGTAACCATCATGGAAATGTCTAATTTTGACATCACGTTTATGGGGATTAGTGCCAACATAATTGCCCTGAAAATAAAATAATGACTTTTTAACAACATGGCATAGCTTCAAGGTCTATTTTCTTTATTAAAGCAACTAAAAACTTGGTATGAGGTGGTTTAAAGTCCATTTAATCTCACTTTTGTTTTGCTGAGACTGTTTTTTTTTTTCACAAATTCTGTTTCCAAGGTCAACAATCAATTTTATTTTCAACCCAGGTTTCAAATCAAATAATGTGTGACTCTGTAAGCAAAAGAAAAGGTTAAGATCGGGGGGGGGGGGGGGGGGGTCATCCCTTTATATAGAATAATTATAGGCTAAAACGTCTGCAAACCATGAAAATGTAACATTTGTACGTTTCATATGTAGCAGATATGTTGACACTTTATGTTCCTTTACATTTCCATTTTCAGTTTTATGTTTGGACAAAAAAACACCATGGTTAGGAAAACATCATGTTGGCTAATCTGCTTGGTTGCACCAGCTACTGAACAACAAAGAAATTAAATTTCATTTAAATTTGTTTGTAAAGTCCCTCCTAAGTTAGCTAGCTATGGAGGAGCGAGGGGTGGATTTGACTGAGAAGTCGAGGGCACTATCGGCAGACAATCTGTCACTCAAAGTGGCCCGCCCTTAATAATGCTTAACCTTCATAGAATGTAAATGGGTGAGTTAAATAAAAATGAACCTCCCCCATACAGCTGTCATGAAGGGAGACATTAGCTATATAGACCAAATCCATTTTTTTTATCAGGCTGTAAACATGTTTATTTGTGCTGTTAAGTTGAACATGGGTGTGTTAAGGGATTGACTGGCTTCAGGAGCCAGCCTTAAACGACCATTCAAAGAACTGCAGTTTTTGGTACCTCCATGTTGGCTTCAGTTTTCAGCCGGCTTGTTGCCGCGTGTTTCAAACTTGTTAATTTCCAGCTGGCTAGCAAAGACTTCAGTATTGTGTATTCTGTTGCCATTCTGGGAGTGTGGGTGGTGTAACTTAAAATCTCAGTTTGGATATGAACTGCGGGCTCCCAGGTGAAAGTTTGGAGTTTGTTTGACCCCCTTTCCTCCCACCCATGAATTGCCGTTTCCTAGGATAGCGGAAGAATGGCCCACCTTGCTCTGCCTGGCTTACCCTGACATCCTTACTCTAACCCTAGTCAAGCTCACTCTTCGTGTCTAAACCTAACCAATCCAACCAATGAAGGCTATGAGCCTAGCCAGTCATAGGGAGAGTAGGGCAGTTCATTCCTTCCTAATCCTAGGAAACGCAAATTTGCCTCCTGCCCACCCAAAACAGACTTTCTTGCTCTATATACTATCGTAGTTTCTGGTGGCATCAGAAATAGCTGACACCAACATCCACTGATAAAGTGATAGCACGTGATGGGTTTGGTTGTTGCCTACAGTGTCAGAAATGGCCCCGCCTAGTATGTATCATACCACCATAGAAGATGCCTCTGTGTGTCGGTATCTGACACAGAGATCACTGACAAAGCGGCAGTATTTGATGAGTCAGGAGTGAGAAGAGGCGGACATTATCTCTTTTTCCCTTCATTTTATAGGGGTTGTATATTAGCAAGCTTCATTTTAGCGCTGCATCAGTAACACCTGGCAGTTAGGAGGTGTAAATATTTAGTCACAGCTAAATAGGAGCTAGTTTGTGTGGTGCAACTTGTTTAAAGTTAGTGAAATGTAAATCCAGCCCAGTCACCTGAATAAAATGTTGGCATTGTACATTTCTGCAAACCATGGATATGTAACATTTGTACATTTCATATCTATCATATAGCCAAAATATTTCTAAAGTGATGTAGTTTAGATCACATGTGTATGAGGTGAGTGTCTCAGCAGCAGGAGGTGGAGGCGATGGTGGTTGGTGTGACACCAGGCGAGACAGCTGCCAAGCAGCAGACAGCAGCAGGTATTTTTAATGACACAATCTTTAACATGATCTTTTTCTAACCTTAACCAAGTGGCTTTTGTGTCTGAACACGACCAAATGTTAACCACAGTGCTGTCAGAATAAAAAATTGAAAATTAAAATGTAATGTTGTAACATATCTGCCAAATATGAATACAAATGTATGCATTTGCAGAAATGTACAAGGCCAACATTAATTCTGGGTTGTGTTAGGTTGGATAATTGGGTTGTGTAAATCTACATTTAGCAAACATTTTAACAAGGCTAAGTTTAAACTTATGAAGAGCTGTAGCAGCTGGAAGGACTGGCTGTGATTAACAGAAGTGTTTCCACGGTAACGAGAGCAAACAATCGAACAATTGTTATCAGATTCTGATCCTTTCTTATATTGCTAAAATCAAAGCTCAAATACAGACCCCTCTCATGTGAAATCTCCAGTCTGGTTAGATTTTGGCAGATAACAATGTGTTCGTGTAAGGCCTCATTGTTTGTAGCTGATTGAGGAAAAAAATGGAGGTGTGGATGAGAGGGGTTAGGGCGCCTTGTTTCTTCTACAGGCACATTGTTAGTGATGTAAAGGGGGCTGGGACACTGCAGCAGCTTTAATTGGTGTCTGTGTTTGTTTTGCCAGGGGACTCGTCCCAGACACAAAATCAAAACCTGTAATAAAAAATGACACACACACACACACACACACACACACACACACATACACTGCCAAAACACCCAACAGAATCCCACGCATACGAACTCACCGCAAATCGCTTAGGCTTGTGCACAAATTGTGCGTCTCTTGCACCTCGACAGACGGATGGACACACACTCAAACACTCTCTCAGCTGACACACACACATGCACACTCATAGCTCGCGGCCCCCGCCTCTTCCCCCCTCTCTTCCATGAATGGAGTTAGTCAGAGTAATCATTCAGGGCAGCTGGCAGCAGGAAATGGAATTGGATTGCTGAAGGGGTCACTCAGGGTCAAGAGCTTGGGTGTGGCTGTGGACACCGGGGACCTGGAAGAAGAAAAGCCTTTGCAGCGGTGCTTTACATCAGCGTCTGGCAGCCACTTATTATCAGCTGTCATAACCACTCATCACACTGAGTGACAGAGTACCAACTGCACACTGCATGGAAAATCTCTGTCACACAATCTTACATACTTTGTTCCGTGGGCTTGATGAATTAGGAGTAAGATCATGCCTCCAGGTCTGAAATGCCTCTCTTGAACTATTGCCTTAAGTTAATGACTTATTCAATAATGATTCTCGTTACACCGATTGTTGCATAGCAACGGCAGGCAGTCACAGCTCCGAGAAAGAAGGGACTGAGCAGAGCTTCGGCTAAGAAGAGAGAAGAAAAAAAGAGGAGGGGAAGTAGAGGAACAAGTTGGAAATAAAATCACCATCCACATCATTTATCAGCTTTATTCATTCAGCTCAGAGGTTTTAAAACCAAAATCCTGCACAGACTGACATCCCCCCTTTCAAGCTGTCTTTCAGGAGGTTTTCAGAGCTGAAAGCCGTTGATGCGGATATACCTGTAGGCTGCATCTTAACTTGGCACTCTGGGGGAGAAAGAAAAGTCAACTACCAGGAGCTGTTCAGTGATCAGTTCAAAAGCTGAATCATTTTAACTTACTATGACCTCTTAACTCAGTTAGAGGAGATGTGAACTGTACTGTAGGTGCAGGATCCACTCTGGACTCAGATTTATTAACTACAAGTGTCTTCTTTTCCTTTGTTTGTGGTGATTAAATGAACCTCCTGCCGTAGGTTGCGCCCACATACTCATGTGCCTTTTTTTCTTTCTTTTGCCATCGTTGTCCTGGAAGAAATGTAGAAGGGACACCATAACCATAGAAACGGGGTCAGCCTGTTGCTACGGAGAAATGCCTGTGTGCCATGGTGGCTCAGTGTAAGGGAGTTAAAGATGCTCTTCTTTTGATTTGCCACTCTAATGGCAGCTGTGGTGGTGTGTGGAAACTGACACATTCTCCCCATTATACTATGCGGTATACAGAGGCTTGTCAGGTGCTGTCACCGTTTGTCTCCTGTCAAACATCCCCTGCTTCAGATATGAAAAAAAATGTACTTCCTCTGCAAAACCTGCACTCTGTTTAGATCAAACATGAAGCTGGAGTCTGGATTGCTGAATAGACGACTTACAGTGGTGTTTCACTGTAGCACAGCATTTTCAGCTATAGATTTTTTTTATGCATACAGACATAGTAGACCTGGGTCAGGACTCTTAAGAGTAGAGAACTGCACAGAGTCTCTTACCTTCTTATTCTTCACTTTTATTGTACGCTGATGTCCATTGGGTATTTATTTATTTTCTTGGTTGTGTGTCTCCTCCCTGGGTATGCGGGTCATTGTTCGTATGTAGGAGAGAATTAGAGCCCGATGCCCGATCTTGTGTCAACATTGTTTCCTGCTGTTGAACAACAAAATGATATGAAACCACCAACAGCCTTCAGAATAATTTCTGACTCATTTGCAGCTCTGGGTGTATCTAATTTGAGCTTAATCTTGCAGAAAAGCTTTTGTCGTGTTTGTCTGCAAAATGGTGGAGTCAACCAATCAGCCAGGTATCCTTTGTTTAGTGAAATGAAGCGAAACCTTCAATACACTTTCTTTTTAAATTAAGATTTTTTTATCTTAAAACAGAGCAGAATGTCTCCTTTTGTTCCACAACAGTACATCGTCACACCAATAATGCACATTCCCTTATACATACTGTCCGTCTCCAATGTTTAGTCTAAACAAGTGAAGACGAGTATCAGGAACACAAATTAATACATACAGACACATTGCAAGTGAAAGAAATACAGAATAAAAATATAATGCAGCATTGTGTGCAAGAAAATACTATTTGCCTAACCAGAAGATTCCCATGTATGAAATGCTCTTGGCTTTGCCATTAGAACAAAATGAGGAATTGGGGGACTGAAGTAATTTTGATTTCCAAAACACTGAACAGCAATTTAACTTATAATTAACCAAAAGAAAGATAGATACAAAAATTGGAATTCTTAAAAATATTTCCAAATAATATAAAACAATATTCATTTTCTGACATATACTGTGGCATTTTTTAACACATACTGTAATATGAAATTTCATACTCAGTGCCACACCTATGGCACATTTGGCGCCCTGGGCAAGCTTCCCCCCTTTTTATCTCTCTTTCCTCTCTCTCTCTCTCTCTCTCTCTCTCTCTCTCTCTCTCTTTCTCACACACACACACACACACACACACACACACACACACACTATACCCCCACCTTCCCGGGTGGCGCCCTATGCAGCTGCCTTAGGAAGATCACACTGCTCACACTTGCACCTATATAACAGTGGTTAAGAAAACGACAGGCAGTAAGATTTTACCAAGGTCCCCTGATTGACTTTTTCTGCAGCTGTCAGTGAGTGTTGAGGGTCAGGGTTTGGGTTTGTCTAGACAGAATTTTCTCTTTAGACAACCCAGTCGTTATGATGTGACTTCATTATGGACCATGATGACAACTTCCGCTGAGGAATAACTGCAGTTTCTATGATCAAGAATGAATTTTCACAGAGAGGTGATTTTAGAAAGTCAATCCACTAAAGGTTCTGCGTGTCACTTTAACCAAATCCTTGTTATTATTGACACCTCTCTCTGAGGCAGTTAGTGAACTGCAGTCAGCATCCTGTTGCTCGTGTTTGTACTCTGTAGACGGCAGTAAGAATTTTTTCAGTGTCTAGGGTGCACTACCTTTTTATGAAGTTACTGTTTATCACACAATAAATGAGACAAGATTTAGCCAGCACATCCTGCGGCTCTTCCAGCTCACTTCGGCAGGAGGAGAGCAAACTGCAGCTCCGGAGACAGACCTTCAGTGAGTTCGGGCAACCGTAGCAGCTCCAATTCAGTCAGTGCAAATGCCATAAATGAATGTCTGTCCCCGAATAGCCTCTGCAAAATGTATAGAATGGAAACACAGCATGTGGAGACTCTGCTGGGGTGGATACTGGTTGTTTGTTGACTTAAGTGGACTTCATTTCTAAGCTAACATTAGCTACTGTTGTATACTTTTAGTGCTGTAGCAGAGCTGAAGAGAAGCAAGGCGCTCTGGAGCCCGCAAAAGATCACACCATTTGAATTTTCATGGAAAGTTTGTCCTTAAGAGAGTTCTTAACGTAGAAGGCAGTCCACAAACTGTTATAGGCAACTGAGAAAGTCAGGAAAGTCTTTAAAGTTAAGTTTTTAAGTCATGTCACAATCTGTTCACATTAATACATGAAAAAAGGTACCTATAAAACCTTTAAGTGATAGAATAATTTCTGCAATATACATAGCATACACTGTGCAGTATATGCAAAAATGCAAACTGTGACAAATTTGTTAGGTGATGGCTTGCTCTAATATTGAAGTTGCATGTATGAGATAGAGTTTGCTATAGAGTGAAGAATCATAAAAAAGCTCAGAAGCATAAAATGTCCACAGGGATACTGCTGACATAGATGAACTATGTGGAAGAATGTGCAATAAAAAGGATAAAATGTTTTAAATACTGTTGAAATAACTGATTAAACTATGAATCAAAATGATAGAGGACACTGGATGTTAATGTTTAAATTAAGGCCAGTGTTATTCACAAGTTTCACAGTTTAAGATAGATCAATTGGTCTTAGAAAAACACTGGTCCATCAAATTCAGATGCATCAACATGACATGTGAGCTTTTACAAGTATCTCACAGAGTAAAGAAATGATGAAGCCTTTGTGTAATTCCACTGAATAGATATTTCAGCACTTTGGGGGGTGAAGTGAAGGGAGGAGGGTAAATTAATCTCGCAGCAGGACAGTTTTGCTCACCTTGTCTCTGATTTATGCTGCAATTTATCCTGTGTGCCAGGTTTTTGTATCTGTACAAATCGTACCTGAGCGAGAACGTTAAAGGTTTCTACAGAATACTAATTCTATTTAAGTTTTTCTATAACATTGAATCTAAATCTTTAGGAAGGTTTGACGTCACTCTCCTGGCTCTGACTGACTCAGAGGTGTTTTTTCTCAGAAGCGGGCTCAGTAGGACAAAAGCCTTGGATGGCTTTATTTGGAGTGAATCAATTGAGTGCAATCTTTCTGTATCAAACGCTACAAGAGTGGGTTTTTTTGTAACATCGATTCTTTTTTTGTGCTGCTCTATCAGAATCAATATTTTTATATTTCTGACTGAGGAGGCCACAGCGTCTGAGTTGTGGCTTTTCTTGTCATCTGATGCAACACTGTACAATTATGTGGAAGTTTAAAAGTCTACTCTCTCTCTGGTGCTTTGATTTGTGCTTTTAAAAGTGCACTGCCAGGAAGCTACATTTGTGTCTAAAACTTAAATTAATCTGTAATTTGGAAATGCTGGCTTCGCAGTTTAGTTCCATGCCTGCAAGAGGTAATTCGTTACAGAAATGTGCAAAAATGAACTATCTTCTAACATCACTTAATTTCAAAAAGATCAGTGGTTGTGGTTTCTCACTTTGCCCTGGCATAACTGAGCCATAGATAGTGGTGGAATTCAATAAAGAACATTTACTCAAGTACTTTACTTTTGTACAGTTTTGCAGTACTTGTTGATTTGGCTATTTCTATTTTCTGTTTTTTTCTCTAATAAAACTAAGAGTGACATATTGTACTTTTTACTTCACTACATTTGTTAGGCATTACTGGTTACATACAAATGAGGAATTTAAATACTACATGATATGATAATGGGATGAGCTTATGAGGATATGATGCATTGTTACAGCTATAGAAAGCAAAACATACTAAAGGTGTGGACTTGAGTCAAATGACTTGAACTTGAAGCTAGAGTCACAGATTTGATGACTTCAACTTGATTTCACAAAATCAAAAAAGACTTGCAACTCAACTTGGACCTAAACACCAGTGACCCGTGACTTAACTTGGACTTGAGACTTTGGACATGAAAATACTTGGTACCCTCCCCCAAGTCCAAAGATTTAAAAATCTGTTTTAAAAAAAAGTGTGCCACAAATCAATTCATTTCCCTTCATTTCCTGAATGAACTAACAATAACACTATTCATTCTCAGCATAATTCCCCAGATCCACTTTGTTTGAACCAACATGACAGCATCCTCACAAGTTGCAGGAGAGAGCCATGAAGAACTAACGTTATGTTCTCTATCGTATCGAGATTATTTCCCCACCCAGTAGTCATATCATAACTTTGGGAATCATCCCCATCTGGGGTAATCAACATGGAAATCAATAATCTTTAAGACACACCACTATACGTGGCTGGCATGCACCAGGCTATAAAAGCCCCACCTTGCGCATGCACCCAACGATTTATTGATTTCCACCTGTTGGAGTCGACGTGAGAGCAGAAAGAAAAGGAGAGACGAGTTTAGCGTTTTTATCCATTTACCTTGGTTTAGGTTGAAGAGCTGGCCTTCGCAGGTCCCTCTCGAGGATAGCTCAACACCATTTCTTCTCTCATCCCTGTGAAGTGCAGAATGTTGACCATGCCTAGGGTCAAGCAGGCTGTTCGGGTAGGCGACTGGTTTGCAACCATCGACCTCAAGGACATCTATTTTCAAATTCCATTCTGGGAGGAGCACAGGAGATTTCTCAGGTTTGCCTTCAAGGGAAAAACCTTTGAGTTCTGTGTCCTCCCTTCCGGCATCTCACTGGCACCCCGCACCTTCACCAGGTGCATGGATGCAGTCTTGGGGCCTCTGCGGCAGCAGGGTCTCAGGATACTGAATTATTTGGAGGACTGGCTAATATGTGCACAGGCAGAGGAGCAGTGCCGCTACATGTGTCTGTGCTGTTGGATCACATTCACAACAAAAAGTGCAGTCTCCAGCCTGTTCAGGCCACCCAGTTTCAAGGCATGTGGCTGGATGCCAGAGCTGGGTTGGTGATCTTGTCACAGGAAAGGCAGGTTTCAATCAGGACCTGCCTCTCTCATTTTTGGCTGGGCGAGAGGGTCACGTGGCGGCTATGTCTACGCCTCTTGGGTCTTATGGCAGCCTTGGTACGGGTGGTGCCTTTGGCTCTTCTACACATGCGTCCAGTCCAGAGGTGTCTCTCTCTCAGCCTGGAGCTCTGTCCACAGAGACAAGTGCAGGCAGGACCTCAGGCGGTGGCAGGACCCAGTCAACATCTTGAGAGGAAGTATGCTTGGTCCAGCACTGCGTCGCCAGGTGCTCTCTACAGATGCATTCCTGGAGGGGTGGGGCGCACTCCATGAGGGCAGGGGCACCAGTACTCTGTCTCCTGGGGCCCCTCGGGGTGTGTCTTAAAGGGTTCCCATAGTTATGATATAACTATTGGGTGGGGAGAAAATCTCGAAAAGATAGATAATGTCCGGTTGCATTGTGACCTTGGTTCTCTGAGTGAGGAGATTATCTCCTCAGGCTAAAGGCCGCTCGGTACCCATTCCAATCAATGTTCATCAGTGGGTGCATGCACAAGGTGGGGCTTTTATAGCCTGGCGCATGCAGGCCACATAAAGTGGTGTGTCTTAAAGATTATTAATTTCCATGTCAATTACCCCAGATGGGGATAATTCCTATAGTTATGATATAACTACTGGGTGGGGAGATAATCTCCTCACTCAGAGAACCAAGGTTACAATATAACCAAGTGTTACTTAGCGGTAGTTGAAAAAAGGCAGGGCTATTCACCTTTTTGTGTCGGCCACTGTAGTTAGCAGCCCCTCCAAGACGAGCAGTGTCAGAAAAAATTGAATTTTTTGACATGAAACTGTTTTATTCAGGGTTTTTTTTTTTGTTTTTTTTTGTATTTTTGGTTCATTTGTTATGGAGAGGAAGAGACTCCTGTGGATAATTAAGCAAAAACCTCTTAAATGAGAAAACACGTGAGCATACATTTGCAGGTGCCGAGCAAGCGGGCCAAACAGGGTGGGAGAAACATTACTTTATGATGTGAAACCTCTTTACTGAGTGTTTTTTTCTTTTGTTTTATTCGCGTGGTTCATTTGTTTTGTAGAGGAAGAGACCTCTGTGCATAACTCGGCTCCCAACAGAGACCTTCTGAACAATAAACACTCAAGGATTTCTAACCCGAAGACGTTTCAGCTGGTTGCAATCTGAATCCTCACTGCTAGATTCCACTGAATTCCCCAAATTCTTACACACTGGACCTTTAAGAAATAAATAGGCTACAAATTATAAAAAACATCCATGACTTTTGCAGATTTAATACATTATTACTCTGTCATTAAAATTGCATTACATTTAATGAAGAGCACATTATGACTTGGTTAGGATTTAAAACTCAATGTTTAAGACTTGGGGACTTGACTTGCGGCTTATTTGGGACTTACAAATCAATGACTTGGTCCCAACTCTAAGAAATATTAAAATTATTGCTACCTTGATACATTAGTAATAGTAATTCAGTGATATATTTTGTAACACTCACATGGCTAATTAGGGGCCGGGCAGCCTATGCTGCCAGGACCCTATTGTTTTGCTGCATGTTCTTCTTCTTCTTCTTCTTTCTTCTTCTTCTTCCGAGGAAATCCTACTTCCCATATGTGAAAAATCACCAAACTTTGCACAAAGGTCCAGTCCCATGCCAGATTGCCTCAGCTGCAAAAACACGCCAATAGTCCTGATGGTGGCGCTACAGCAAGCCTCTAAAGTTCAAAATTCTGAAAATTCACAACAAATCAACCATATGTGCAGATTTGCAACTTTCACCAAAATGTAGCCCCAATACTGAAAAAACTTTTGTACATTTAAACCTATTGCAAATTATGAAGTCCATCACTCTGTTTTTTTCAAAAACTGTAAAACTTCTTAAACCTATCTCCTCCCACAATTTTTGCTCAATTGACACCAA
>NC_065527.1:41294517-41367723 GCF_006386435.1 Epinephelus moara | reverse complement strand
CTCTTTATCAACACTTTTCCCTGTTATCCCTGGTCTCTTTTCCCTGTTTATTTGGCTTAGCTATCAGTCAATATACAGAGTCTATCCAATAGCTACTTTTACATTTTAAAAAATGTTTTCATCTTTGTCACCATGGATAATGTTTAGCTTTAAGCTAGATCAGGCCAGTTTGTTCATAATTGCTAGCAGTTAATGTTATTCTTACTTTCTTGTTCTTGAGTTTTTTTTATGAGTCTGATCACTTTAGCCACTCATCCACAATTTGAAGGGCAATTATAATAATTAATAATTAATTATATGATGTAACTTCTATGTTGTGATATGCTTTGTTTTAGTGTGTGTGTTGCTCAGAATTGCCTAATTTTGCCTAAAATTGCCTGGCCCAACCATTGCTGCGCAGCAGCTATAATTTTACTTTTACATTTTTGCTTTTACTTTTACAAGTACATTTTGGGAACATTTTAATGTATACTTTCTTAACGTTTTAAATGCAGGGCTTTTACTTCAGTAAAGGATCTATATTTCCTTCACTGCACTGACATATCAGTCTCTGAGTCTCTCTTTTTCTTTTTTAAATGAAATTCCTTACACCTCCACTGTATCGGGGGTGGAGGCATATATGTCAAATAAAACCAAAACTATCTTTTTTTTGTTATTCAGGTGAACCAATATTTAACAAGCAGTACTCAAAATACTATTTTATATGTGCATGATTTTTCTTTACATGCTGGCAGATGTTTGCTGAGCAGTGCAGCTCTGCGGAGTTCAGGATGTGTCAACTGACTCATGAGCTTGTCAGTGACTCGTCGTGACAACATATCCATCACTGTGCCGGAGACAAAATAGAACACATGATATGGGATCGCTTTTATTTGAGAGAAATCTCTTGCACAATCTCTACAATACTGGTTTGGTTTTTACCTTAAAAAAACACAATGAAATGATGCACACTATTAAAATCCTTCTCATCTCTGACTTTATATTTTACTGGCCACATGCAGGCAGCGATGGCACTCTCTTAATGAAGAATGCGAGTCCTGATGAAATGTTTCAAATTGCAAATTCACAAACAATGATTCTTTGTTCTTTTTCAGCTGGTACACCCGACCTCATCTTATCCCCTGGGTGATTTATGCCGCCTGTCATTCAAACCACATCAAACTGAGGTGATTCACATCTGTAATGTGAGCAAACACATGGCAAGTGATGCGAAGATACACGTGCTTACAAACACTACACTCTGTTTCTCCTCCTTTACGCACAAAAAATAATGAGCCTGCACACCGAGCAGGGAACTTCACAGACCACATTCAGTCGAAGGTTCCTGCCTTTAAATCCCTTGTAATGGAGATGACATTGCTCGCCTCTTCACTCTGATGTGCATCCTGCAGCTGCATAATTGCAAAATATATATTTTTACAACCCAGGCAACATGAATTTCTCCTCTGCATATATTAAGTATTCTCCATAATGATTTCTGTCAAGTTTATCAGAATAATTAGCCATTAGCTGAATAGAGTTATTTATTTCAGATATGTCAGCAAGCTGTGTTTTGGTTTTTGTTGCCTCCTTCAGGTCGTATTCTGATGGAGAAATCAATATTCTTTCTCTCACTGAAGGGTTAATTTTAGGTTGTTATTTTGTCTTAGTCATTGACACAGTCACTCTGCCGTGTAAATGGTGACACATGTCATGTGAGTCAGAAAAACATCCTTGAAGTTGAAGGTTATTCTTGGACAAAGACACACACACACACACGCGCGCAAATCTCACACTTATTCATAATGAAGCCAAAGCTTGTTTGTGTGTTTTAGTTTTTTTAAATGTTAAAAGAGACCTCTAAACATCTCAGAGGGTTGTGAGACAAAAAAGAATGGGGTCTTAAAATGGGATGAGTAAGCCTTTACTTTTTAAGGGTCTGAAGCCCAAATTCATTAAAAGCTCCATTCATTAAAACCTTCATTAAGCACTTGTGCTTTCACTCGGAACGAAACACATTTCTACATTGCAATCTTGATGCAACAACTTTAAACAGGGAAAGAAGCTGGGGGCAGACTTGAGGGGGAAATAACTTTTTAAACTGATTTATGTTTGGTAGAAATAGTGAAATCTGACATTAGCCTACTTATAAAGTGCCATAAATAATGTTTTTAAATAATGAAATACTTCACCCACTCCCAAATGATTATTAGTACTTACCCTGTGTGACGCTGAATTCAGGAAGAAAACTTTATTTTTCTTGCATGCCTCTACAGTGAACGAAAAATGCATAGATGAATTCTTGATGAATATAGGAGAAGCAAAACTATATTAACATATCTGTTTACAAATTCTCACACAATTCGTGCTGTAAAATCAAAGCAGTACTACTAAACAACATTTTTACTACACTGTAATATTTAAAACACTGGATTAAATAGGTAGGTATAGAGGGAAAGTGAGACAAACCCACAGATGAATATAACATAAGAGGCGCCCTATTTAAGGGTCATTCTCACTGCCGCAATACGGAAATGCGGGACAGATTTGCGGAATATTTGCCCAGCGCTTTTCCGTGCTCAAACCATACACACAGGCGCAGTACGGACGCAGTGCGAAATTTCCCGTTGTTGTGTTCCAAGTCCGCGCTGCGTGAACGGGTGTGGGTGAACATGGACGAGAGTAGCCGCAGCAGCAGCGAGCTAGCAAGCTAACGTTTAGCAAGCGTCAACACCAACTTTCTTTAGCACTTACCATTCTCACCGCAGCCACCAAGCTGGACAATGGACTGCCAGACGTCCTTTAATTCATTGATCATAAAATCATCCCGTCTTTTATCAAAAAGGACGGGGTGCTGTGAAACGAGGTTTATCAACCTTTCTCCCATACTGTCCTGCCTGACTGGATTTCGGACCCTCCCGGCTCTGCGCGATTATAAACAAACAATTTCATTGGCCCAGCTGTGTAGTTCCACCGGCGAATTCTGCAGGGGGTCAAAGTCTGGGCGGAAACTTTTTTCACCGCATGAAAGTTCCGCCCCGGTGTGCAAACTTCCATAAGAACCCATGAAATCAACTTTTATATTTTTCCATGAGAATAATCCGCACGGATATTCGCCCTCAGTGAGAATGGACTTTTAAACTGCTGCTTGCTGCTTCCTCTGCAAGCCGCTTTGCAACCTGCCTACACCCCAGCTCCTCCTTTTCATTTTGCATCTGACTCATCAATGTCATTTCTGTTCTGTTCTGTTCTGTTTGTCATTGATGCTCGCTCTGCTCTGTTCCTGGGGGGTCTTTACAACTGCTCTCCATGCTTTAGGCTTTCCATTTAAGAGCATGGAAAGGCAGGGAGGTTTGCTCTCTTTGCCTCAGGCTTTCCTCGTATGCACGTGGAAGGGCAGGTAAGCATGCTCTCTCTGCCCTTTGTTTTCTGCGTAGGCCTGAAGGCAGAGAGGCCCCAGAACAGAGCCATACCTCCAAATATAATACTGCAAAATGAAATGAAGTTTTCTTTGACAAAAGTTGTCCTGACTGAACTGTGTTTTAAGTTATTGAAAACAGCGCTTTTGTAAAACTCATCCAGGTTAAAAAATTCCAGAAACTCTGTTTTCAGTTTTAACGTGTCAAAAGGGAAAACTGAGATTTTGGTTCGGGATGTCAGGGTGTGTGCTCTTATTTCCTCTGCGAGGCATCCCAAATGAGGTGACTTTTCATGCAATGGCAGATGTGACTAAAATAGTGCTTGTTCTAACTTTTCTGGCATGTTAACACATAAATGTACAGTTACTCCTCCACTACATAGAGGAACAAAGGCATCAGAATGCACTATGAAGATCTATGGGTAGCCTTCCCATAATACCTTTTTAATCAGGCTTTTGATTGGCCAAAATCTTCCTCTTTGCATGGACTCAGGTTTGGAATTCCATTGACAATGCCTCAACTGTGTTTTATGTGAACAAACATGTTTTTAAAACAGTGCTTGTGTGGACCATAGACTGTAAAAATACTGGACATACATAGCTACTGTGATGTCATCCAATGGTTTGTCGACACTCATTTTTAGGCCTCGAGTTTAGAATTTCAACCGCCATGAGAGGCTGGCGGAGCGAGGGGGGACCTGACTCATAGACTGTAGCAACTCCTCCCAGACAGCCTGTCAGTCAAAGTGGCCCAGCCTTTATGTAAACGAGTAAGTTATGTACAGTTGTCATGAAGGGGAAAATTGGCTTTAGAGACAAAATCATTTTTGTACCAGTCTGCAAACATGTTTATTTCTGCTGTAAGGTTGGGCATTTTAACATGGGGGTCTGTGGGGATTGACTGGCTTCTGGAGCCTGCCCCAAGTGGCCATTCAAGGCACTGCAGTTTTTGGCACTGTGTGTTGGCTTCATTTTTCAGCTCTAGAGGTTGCCGCTTATTGAAGACAAGATTTTTTTTTTTTTTTTTCACGAAAGCAAAGAGGGAAAAAACTTGTTCTTAAAAATTCATGTGGACTAGGCCTTATATTTGTTGGGTGGCCAGAAACATGGCCCCATAAAAACCCTGATGTTGCTCCGTGTCTGCTAAATGTGTAAACTGTTTGCTAACATGCATCAGCTTCACACCCTACATTGTTGTGTTTACGGCTTGCTCTGCAGTAAAAAAGAAGACTGCTACTGCTTTAAAGTCATTAAAGCAAAGAAGTAATTTGAGAATGCGGCTGTGATCTCTGTGATCTGATGATTCTGCATGCTGAGCTGAGTTTTCTGTTTGCAATTGGAGATGTAGGAGCAATTTCAATTTTTGTGTTCAGTGCAAAATGCTCTGCACCTCAGGCTAGCGCTGCACATTACCATGTTCACATCTTTCAGAAAATTGCAGTGGGATTGACAGCACAATAGTGAGTGGAATGAATAAGCTACATGTTTCTCCACCGTACATATAAGCATCTAACTACTAGCATGCAAATAACATTCATAGATTGTACGCCCATTTTACAGTACAACATATTCTGTAGCTGTCACTCTCAGTGACTGCAGTTCATTTACAGTCAAGACCACAAGTCAATTTGCATTTTCCCTACTGTCGGCGACACAGAGTTACTTTTATTTGACTATATGCATATAGACTCCCCTTGGGTCAACACCGCCCTCCCCTTTGCATGTTTTGTAATAGAAAGCAAACATTTAATCGAATCTGGAGTTGTGTGTGTGTGTGTGTGTGTGTGTGTGTGTGTGTGTGTATGTGTGTGTTTGGTGGCAGAGCAAAGTCACCAGGTTGGTAGAGTGTTTGGGATCAAAGCAGTGAGGACTTGTTTTCCCACTGCAGTAACACTCAACCTTACAGATAAATTACTTAGAAAATGACAAAGTGCCTGAACTCCAGTCTCACTGTGTGTGTGTGTGTGTGTGTGTGTGTGTGTGTGTGTGTGTGTGTGTGTGTGTGTGCAGACACCTCAAGGAGCTCAGTTCACTTAATTCAGCTTAGAATATGTGAGGGCAAAATGTCTCGGCCCAGGGCACATAAAAACATGTCAGCTGTGTCTTCTCTTTCTCAAGTCTAATAACATTTTCTGCTCTCTTTTCTACACACGCTGGCGGTGTTGAATATGGCCAGTCAGCCTTCTTTATAAAAGCTAAAACCATTGCAAGTTGAGACATGTGTGTTGGTTTCTAGTCTATACATAACTCTGTCGTTCAGCCAAAACCAATGATGTGATCTCAATCAATTCCTCTGAAGCCAGTACAGATATAATATTCAGTGTTTTGTTCTGTGCCGACACACTCATCTACACATGCTCCTATGGAAATGCACATACACTCATTTTGTCTAAATGTTGTGTATTTCTGTCGAGTTTAGTGTTACAAATGAACTTGGAGATTCATTTGAATGTCCTTGTTTTGCAGTAAATCTCTAACTGTGACACACTTCTACACAGCCAGACAGATTCATAGAGTGAGAATTTCGTTCTGTCTTCTTTATTTATGTTTTCTCTTTCATTTCTCTTGCCCTTTTTTCTTTCACACCATAGATTGTATCTTCATTGTGCCTTTTCTGTCTCCTGGGCTCTGATGGTGATAATGTATGATTGTAAGTGAGAGCACCAACCGTCTAAGGTTTAATGCCTTTCATACCACACATGTGTATCTATGTACATGCAATATTCATACATATAGTATGGACATGCACAGTAAACGTCTACATACAGTACATTAGCATTACCGTATTGATTTTGCATATCAGCGTAATTAACAAACTGTCCATCAATGAGAAGACTGGCAGCCTTTTATGGCCTCTGCACTGCAGTCTACTTTGTCTCCATCTGGTTCAAATTTTACAGGAAAATTTTCTTCTAACACAATGAAGTCAAAGCTATCAGAGTTCACAAGGTTCTCAGAGTAAGATTCACTACCAATGTGTTTGTCTTCTTCAGTGAAGGAAAAGAGAAAACGACAGTAAAGTAGCAGCTTTGTGTTCCAGCTGACAAAAGCAACAACAACTAGCAACATTGTCTTTGTGACAGGAGAAAATTTAATTATGTGAAATGTTTGCACTTTGCTGCGACCAGCTGCCTCAGCCGTAGTTTCATTTGTAACAATATGACAATGTCCACATATAGAGGCTACTGTATCATGGATAGATTACTGGGCACAGGCCCAGGGGCTCAAAATGTCAGGGCCTCCCCCGCCCTTCACCTATAAAATGTTACTCGAATGATCATGTACCGATCAGGAGGAGACACACAAAGACCACAAAAAGATGCAAAGGAACAGCAACAATACACAAAATAAGTACAAAAAGGGGAAAACAACCACAAAGAGACCCAAAATGATTACAGCGAGACACAAAACACGAGTAAAGACACAGACACAGACCTCAGAGAGACTCCAAATAACTACATAAAGGTACAAAACAACCAAAAAGAGACACACACTCATTACAAAGAGATGTAAGACAACCAAGAAAGACAAAAAGTTACCTCTAAGAGACAGAAAATAACTACAAAATGGGCAAAACAACCACAACGTAGCATAAAATGATTGCAAGGAGACACAAAACAACCAAAAAAGACACAAAATGACCTCAAAGACACTCAAAAAAACCTACATAAAGGAACAAAAAAAATAAAAAATAGACACAAACTCATTACAAAGAGACAGAACAAACAAAGAAGACAAAAATAACATCAAACAGAAACAAAACAACTACAAAGAGACCCCAAATCAATATAAAAAAATGGGGCAAAACAATCAAAAAGAGGATCAAAATGACTACAAGGGGACAAAGAATGAACATAAAGACATAAAATGACCTCAGAGAGACTCAAAATAACTACAAAAAGGGATAAAACAACTAAACAGAGACACAAAATGAAGACACTCAAATGAAAAAAAGAAAGGCACAATCCCCACAGAGTGTGTATATGATTTTCCAGAGGTGGTGGGGCCTTTCACATGTCTGTCTCATAATCCGCCCATGTAGGCCTACTGTATAACCCCACATACCCCCCTTACCTAATGCATACAACACTGGTGCATTTTTTTGTCTTGAGGAGCATCTCAGGCAAATTTCCAACTTACATAAATCAGACGTTTTTATTTTTGCAAAGCAGTCATAATCTGAGGTCGCACAAATGGCTTCAGTGAAAGTGCCTTTTATCAGGCAAAACAAGCCTCTTTCTATACTTCCATCCTTGATCCTGGAACAATCGGCAGGTCAATTTCTTTAAGTGATTTTAAACTTAGAATAAGGGAAGTTGTCACTGCTAGCTGTAATTGCTTCAATTATCTAACAAGCAAAGGGCTAAATATTTTTTGCTGTATCTATACCTGTTGGTGCTGTTGGGATTTGATGTTGTTGTCGTGTTTGTTTTGGATGCTGCTGTTTGGCCCTGTCTTGGCCAGGTCTCACTTGTAAAAGAGGTTTAATTCTCAATTGACTATCTAGTTAAATACAGCTTATACATTTAAAGAATCTGAATCAACTTTATTTGCTGAGGATCTTATCACATACAGGAATATAGCTCTCCCTATGCTGACAGTATATACACAGTGCTGTCAACAAATTTGCAGGACATAAACACAGACAGCCAAACAAAGATACTGTATATACAGGCGGGAGCTAGACAACAAACAGTATATACAAGGTCAGATTGCTGCAGAGTCATTACAGATGGCAGTGCAAAGAATGCCAGGAATAAATAGAATAAGATTTTTATGTGCATATATTGCAGGAGTTTGTATAGTATATACTACGGTCAGCTTATATCTACATATGATAATAGAATTATATATCACATATGCTGTTGACAGTGATGGAAAGTAACTACAAACATTTACTCAAGTAAATGTTTGTAGTTTGTAGTTTTTTTCCTCCACTGCATTTATTACTTTGTGGATTCAGATTAATAATCAACGAATAAAATATAATGTAGCCTGCTGTCATGGAAAAAAACTATATTGATCCCATGGTGAAAATCACTAGCCACCCAGCAGTATATGTAGTAAAATAAGCCGCACCTCCACCAGCTGCAAAATTGAAATACTGTGTCATTGCATCAATAATCATAATTCAGTAATACACATTGTTCTGAAATGGGCCATTCTGTGTATTGTGTATTTTTATTTTTTATTTTTTACTTTAAGTATATTTTTATATTAATACTTGTGTACTTTAACTTAGGTCAAATTTAGAATGCAAAACCTTCACTTGTATTTTGACACTGTGGGATTACTGATAGGTTACAGTTTAATAGAAGGTCTCATCAATCTGATGACTTGACAAATTAAAAAAAAAGAATTGCTATATGACTCTTACATCAATGACTTTGTTTGGACTTTGGCTGAAGGAATCTTGTAAAAAAGCAACAGAGGAGGAAGACTATCACACACTCAATCCAACAGTCAAAATTATGATTTTACAAGCACAAAGTCCTGGCTCAAAGCCCTGTGGATCTGGAGTATACAGTAATCAAAACTGAGTGACACTTGAGATATACAGTTTTTATTCATGTTTACAAAATGGTATGGCCATGTGTTAGTCAGGCTTGTGACTACAGCCTCCCTCAGACTCATTTTATAAGTGCTGTGCGTGGCAGCATAGCAGACGGATGCTCTGCAAAGTTCAAAGCTTCATCTTAAGTGCAGCTTTGATAGACAGAATCTCATCTAGAGTGAATTTAGCAGGCAGTTGGAACAAATTATATATTTATTTGCCTATTTATTGGACTTACTGCAATTCACAGTTTAGTTCATCATTATTGTCTCTCAGATCAGTTTTCAGGGTGTAGCTGTTCAATTTTTTTCCCATCCAGGTAAACTCTCTGTCAGAGAAACCAGAGGGACACTAACAGTAGGCTATATTTGGTATGTCATGGGGAAATTCTTTAATCACTGCAGGAATCATATGCAAATGACTATTTGTATATCAGTTACTTACCCCGTGTTCCGTTGAATTCATGAAGAAAACCTCTGGTGAACGAAGGATTCAAAAACTGAACTCGTACTGGTCCGGTTTTAACAACAGCAAAACTATATAAAAACATCTGTTTACAAACTCTCACGCAACTCGTGCAGTATAATCCAAGTCTGTCAGTGGACCTTGGCGACAGACACTGATGCAAAGAGGCACCCTTAGCAGTGATATTATTTGCACTGGGCGGCAGCTTTTTCTGATGCAGTGGGCAACTATCGTAGTATGAAGAGCATGAAAGTCCACATAGACTAGGTGGGAGTTAAGGTGGATGGGACAAACATTCACCATTCGTCCAGACATTCACCTGGAGGCCTGCTGTTTGTTTCCAATGTTGTTTACTCAACTATGATGTTTTTTTAAATAACCACATGCTTTTGTTGCCTAAAGTTAAGAAATAAACCTAACAATGAAGTGCTGTACTTGCGTTGTAAGTTTATTGTAAGAGAGACTGTATGCATTTAACGAGCAGAAACTGTACATTTCCTGTGACAGTGGAAGTGCACTTTGAAAAGAGACAATGCATGTACAGTAATTAACATAAATTGACACTCCCGCCCTGAACTTCCAAAACTGATGCAGGAAGATCCCTACATGAAGGACCACTGACTACCTGTTGGCATTTGATGAGTTGGGATGAGAACGTGTTGTCTCTTCAAAGCCAGATTCCATTATCAAAAGCAGTAATTTTACCTCACTGAACACAGAGTCTACTGCTGCCTTGATCAGTTAGTTTGTCTTATTGTGTGACTTGAAAGGTGACTTTGGATTCATTTACACAGAAATACAAACAATCTACTGATCGAGTCAGTGTTAGACCAGCGGCCCTCACGTTCAGCGAGGCAAAATGTAATTTTTTATCAGTGGAGTCTGGCTTTGAAGAGAGAATAGGTAAGTTTCGCTTTCAGTTCAGTTCCTCATCAGAGAGCTGTCTGTTTGGGAAGTACTGAGCATATGACTGGATAAATGAGGCTTGGGTTTTAGTGCACAAGTAACACAAGAGTGTTTTAATATAGCTTTGCTGTTGTTAAATGTGGACCCCTTTGACTTCAATTCTTTAAGAATTTCTCTGTTTGTGGATTCTTTGTTTACCATGGAGGCATGTGAGAAAAACCACGGTTTCTTCGCAATTCAACATAACAGGGGGCGAGTAACTGATATATAAATGGTCATTGGGGGGGGGGGCTTCATCTTCAATGGTGGCAATCAAGCACCATTTTATCTTTAGTGTCACATGTATTCACAGGGCTGGGCAGTGTGAGAAAGTGTCTCGCCACCGTTGCCTGGTGACTGCAGCACAGCCAGCACACCTAACAAGCCACAAACCACCGCTGGTCTTGTTTTCTACCAATGCACAAGTAAACATCGCCCAGCAGACTGTGAGAGCAGGGAAACTGTGTGGAAACTGCATTGGAAGTTGATGTTCAGGGAAGGGTAGGAGTCCCCAGGATATGCTGTTGTTCCCGCTGTTTTATTTCCTTCGCTTTACAGTCATAGCTTAGAAATTCATTTGCTTTGACACGTGATCCTCGGTGGCTCCAGAGAGCAGTGGTACAGCATACCACCTGGTAGAAAGCATAGCAATATCACAAGAAGGCACAGGATTTGAATAATCATCCAAGGGAGGATATCACATGCAGTATTACATTTTTTATAGTATGCCATTCTTTGTCCGTAATTAATCAGTTTAATTTGTGTCTCTTGCTCTTATGTCTTTATTAAATCCTTGGCTTCCTCTCTAAAGCGCTTCACATCCAGCTGGCTCTTGTTCTCATAAAAAAGAAGTGGAAGTGGAAAGCAGCCAGCCGCTGAGATTGAGTCCAGGATATGTCCTGGCCTCGAGGATGGACAAGGAGAGAGAGAGAGGGAAATGGGGAGGGATGGGGATGTGTGCCAGCCAGAACAACATTACACTTACTCAAGTCGAGGTTTCTTTGTGTGATGGGAAGGCACGAGTGAGCTCTTCCATGGAGATTTCATGTGAGAATTCATCGTCTCAGTGTCTGCGCTCAACTGCAGCCTTTGAGAGAACAGAGAGAACTGCAAAGTGATGAGAGAGCAGTTTTTTTTAAGTTACACTATGCAGTCCTTGTATAAGCTACTGCTTTTATTTAACTCTTTAATGCTTCTGTACAGACACACCGAGAAATGATACAGCTCACAGTCATGTACTGCAGGCCAGGAGGATCACCTCCATGACCATGATGCTTCCTGTATGATGAGCAAATTAGTCTCATTTTGATTGCAGATTCCTATGAACCAGCCTCTCACATGGGAGAACAAAGCTAACCTTGGACCTTGAAGGAGCTCCAAGACGTTATTCCCTGGTAGCTGAAGTTGATCAGAGACACATTTACCCCCAGCATCTTAACCACGTTGGCAATGTGGTTGCTGCTAAGGTTAAGAACCCAATGTTGTAGTGCTCAAGACTGATTTTTGGTCTTGAGACCATTCTCAAGACCACTTTTTAGCCTCAATCTCCTCTCAGATTCAACTGCATTTTTACTCTGTCTTGTCTCGGACTCTGACAAAGAGCCGTCTGGATTCTACTTAAAGCCTGGTCAAGACCACAACTGTAGAGGTATTTCTAAAATGCCTGCAAAAAAAGGAGCATCAAATAAAGCTGGTTACATTGATGTCAGCTCCTTAGTGTCTGTCTGTATTTGTTTGCTCATAGAAAGCAAAGGAAAGTTCTCACACATAAAATTCATCTCCTTCATCTGCAGTGCCTTTTAATATTTTATCAAGACATTTCTCATGGTACACACATACAGTATATATGGCAATAAAAGAGGTAAATGAAGAGGAATCATCATTTATTCTTTGTGGGTGGTTATATGGAAATGTGGATCTTTCAGATCAAGTTGAGGAGTGTGTATGGTTTGGATGTTCCATATGTTATCGTAGGTGTGTTATACACAGGGGCATCGTAGGAGGGGGAAGCATGGGATTGATTACCAAGGGCCGCAATGGAAGGGGCCGTCAAAAAGCCTGGAATGAAAAGTTTAGTTTACTTTCACTTTTTTATGTCTATGAGTGCAATAATTAAACAGAAATGGGCTGAATAAATCAGATGAAAGACTAGCCTTTGCCAGTCCTCAGGATTTGTCACTATGCAACCAGAGCCGAGTGAGTAACCGCTTATGATGCTGGAACGCTAAAGTACACTCTAATGTCTTCCCTCAAGAAAGGGAAATTTGGGTTCCAAAAAAAGGAAAAAAAGACAGGAGAGTGAAAGATAGCAAACTGACCTTGTAAAAAAAATATAAAAATTTGAAAGATGTGTGAGAGAGACATGGGTCAAAAGAGGAGTGGTGGGAGGCCTACAGAGACTGCTTATGAATACCGACCTTCACCCAAGAGAGTGGTGTTCGTGTCCCATAAGATTTTAAAGCAAAATCCTGTTCTTTTTTCCCAAACTTAACCACATGCTTTTGTTGCCTAAACCTAACCACATGTTTTTGTCCCTTAAACCCAACCATGTGTGTTTGCTGTTGAAGGAACAAAAACATCATTGTACTGGCATAGTGCATTTATTTCCTGTGAAAACAGAAGTGTATATTGAAAGAAGACAGTGCATGTAACAGGCTGAACTTGACACGGTGTCCCAGAATGTCAACAACCAACGCACCCAGGGTACCTTGCATGTCGTATGTGGACGTGGAATATCCATGACCAAAATGTCAATATGGTCAGAGTGAGAATGTGTTGGAATCCAACTCTGGCAGTTCTCTGACTTTTCCTCTACTGACACAAGAAGGTTAAAAATTCCAATTTGTGCAATTGATTTATGATCAAATATCTGCATCTTTCTCATGTACATTGTGTTTAGCGCTAATTAGCAAATGTAGCCTGGAGCCTATCCTAGCTGACATTGGGCAAGAGGCAGGGTACAACCCTGGACAGGTCGCCAGACTATCACATAGAGAAAGACAACCATTCACACCTACAGCCAATTTAGTGTCACCAATGAACCATGTCTTTGGACTGTGGGAGGAAGCTGTAGTACCTGGAGAAAACCCATGCTGACACAGGGAGAACATGCAAACTCTGCACAGAAGGGCTCCCACACCTGGGATCGAACCAGGAACCCTCTTGCTGTGAGGTGACAGTGCTAACCACCAGACCACTTAGCCCTGCGGCTAAGATGCTACATTAATATGGTGAGCAATGTCTGCTAAACATCAGTATGTCACTATTGTCACTGTAAACATTATATCATGCAAACTTTAGCATGTATAGCTCAAGGCACCACTGTGCTTGAGCACAGCCTCACAGAGGTGTTGTTGTTTCTTCTTGCAAGCTGGTATTGGGAGTCTTATCTGAGAGTTTCATGGTGAGAAGTCAAGACTGGATGGTAGCATAGCTTGTAGCGTACAGTAGCTTATTGTAGTATTTGTTTTTGATGTTATTGACTGGGTAGATTTGACTTATAGCCGACTTCCACTCTTCAAGTCTTTTAGATTCTTCTGGCTTTAGTCATGAAATATCGTAGAAACAAATTTCCCACTGAACCACTGGTACTGTATATTTCTCTTAGCATTGACTTTCTGGCAGCCACAATAGCTTAGAGGTGTTTGATCATTCCTTCCTGTGCCAATAAAAAATTTGACTCAGGATACAACCGAGCTTTCCTCCCTAAACAGAATGGATCTTTCCCATTGACTCTGTGACGTGATTCGAGCTGGTAACATCCCTGGCAGGCTGAGGAGTGCTTTTTCCTCTTCATGGACTAATGAGTGTCCCATATCCCTGATCACAGTCCCTGCTGTGGTGTCTCTGTGCTGTCTCTTGTCTGACCTAAAGGAGGTCATTTAAACAGCATATAGTCTCATTTAGGTTGGTCTCAAAGCCAAGAGTCTCCCTCTGTCCATATGTTAAATTATTTTTGAGACATTAATACTCTCATGTGGTGATTTATGAAGCCTTTCTTGGATGTGAGATGCCTGTCTAACAACTTGTAAGACAATTATAATAACAATGAATCCATTCATACGTTTATGTGTCTTACTATCTATGTATTTCTACTTATTTGTGTGGTATATTCGTATGCCATTGTGCCAAGATAGATATATTTTTTGCACCCAATTCCTGGCTGTCTGGAGCTCTTGTAATAGCTACAGGGGATAATTATCTAAATCTGTACTAATGTGGACAAAACCACAGCTTGAGCTCAAATACCAATTGTTACATTCATGGGGCTCGAGCAATTACAGAGGCATGCTGACATTTTCAGAGCTTTTTGAGTTTCATGCTTTGATGGTACTGGTTCTTAAAAACATTTTCCAATTTCCGAATAAAAAAAAAATCAGTTTACCAGACAGGGTCAGCAAGGACTTGAATCCAATAAAACAGCCATTGGTGATTCATCTATCTGTCTACCTATCTAGAAAGGATTCTAATCTATTCAAATAGACCTAGCTGTACTAGTTTGATGTTAAATGTGAAAACCGTTTTATCTGTGATGAATCTGATGTAAATCACTCAACATTATTGTGGGTATATATTGACATTATGAAAAGAAGAAGAAGAAGAAGAAGAAGAAGAAGAAGAAGAAGAAGCTAGATCAATTTATTTGTCTTTTTAGCATTTGCTTTTAGTTGTGTCAGTTGGGATGCTATTGACAGAGAGGCCAAGACATTGTAGTAAACTGATATTACAAGCTTTGTATCTTTCTTGCAAGTTTAAGTTGTCCAAGCATTTTGTTTGTTTGTGATTCTCCTATCCCTTTTTATTTTATCACTTATCCTTTATTATAGCATTTTATATTGCCTGTGCAATTTGCCTTGTCGTGTTTGTTGTATTCCTAATAAAAATAAATAATAAATAATTTTTTTTTTCCCTTTTCAGTGAAGTCGGGAAAATGCTATGACGTAGTTTTGCCAGTTTCCGTGTGTGTAGTGTTTGTCAATAAAGTATTTTTTTTTTCAGCTAGCCAAGATGGCGGACTACGACTTGACAACCAAGATAGCTCATTTTCTGGATCGGCATTTGGTTTTTCCTCTGTTGGAATTCCTGTCTGTGAAAGAGGTACAACAGAGTTTGCATCTGAAAACGCCGACATGTGATGTGGCTGTTTATTAGCGGCTATTTATACATGAAAACACGGTTATAGCGAGCACCAACTCACCCCGAACCGGCAAGCTGGCTAGCATTCACGTCTGATAGATAGCTTATCGGCTAACAGCTAAACTATAAATTTATCTTAGTCTGCTAAAGCTAGGCGGATGCTGTATTGCTAGTTGTAATAGCAGTGTTGCTACGGATCTGGAAACTGCAGTTGTTGTTGTTTTGGGCTTTTGGCTAACGAGCTTATCATCGTTACTTGGCTTGTTAGCCTTTAGCTTAACTATTACAGCGGATTAACGTTGGCTACAACCGGCTGAGTGGGATGGTCAGCATCCATGATGGCGTTGTCCTGGCGTTGTCTCTTCTTTCTCTTTTGTACCGTTGTGTGTAAATGCGATGCGGTGTCCCAACATAAACTAAATATTTTGGTTTTTAACAGATCTACAATGAAAAGGAACTTCTTCAGGGAAAGCTGGACCTCCTCAGCGACACAAACATGGTGGATTTCGCCATGGATGTGTACAAAAACCTGTACCCGGACAAGGAAATCCCACACTGTAAGAAACACCACATTTTAATATTTTGTTCTGATTCCATAGCATTTTATCCCGTCATAATATCTAGCACAGTTCAAGATTCATATTGGGCACTAACAATATAGAAGAGCTTTTAGGCAGGTTTGGAAATTAACACTAGCCAGTGGTAGTAACATGTTCAAGTGGCTGCTGCCCAGAATGAATGGTAGTCTCTTCAGTGTTTGGTAGACTTTGGAGTCCACTAGCCACAGTTACTGGTGAACACAAAAGTTGTTTTTCAACTCAGCTCATAGATGGCAATGGTTTGTTTCATACATTGTGTTAACCTAATATTCAAGTGCACACAGATGATAAGTCATGTATGAAACCACACTGTCAAAGAGAATAATACAAGACCTCTTGGTGTGTAGCCACAGTGACTGTGATGCCCCAATGCTGACCAGCCTCCTAAATGGTGTATTGATAGGAATGGGAATGGAGAACTGGTTCCAAATTGCCTGATCAATTACAAGCTTATCAGTTCCTTTTATTTATGCCAGCGTGTTATTCCAACAGTTGCATATTTCAAAACAACGACAACAAACTTGTGTCTATGCTGCTGAACATTTGCAGCTAGAAATAATCATGGTAGAGGGGAGGTAACACTCCAGAGTGTGGTTTTATTTTACAAAGAAAGATGATAACAGATCCTGTAAAGTCTGTAAAATTATAATGTCAAATAAGAGTGGAAACTCCAGTAACATGCTAAAACCTGTTTCTAGACAACATGGCCTTAAATTCCAGGAATGTCATGTATCTGACACTAAACGCACGAGTGCCACAGCTTCTCAGCTGAGCAGCACATCCGCTACTGAGAGTAAAAAACCTGTTATACTAACATTAGCGCCACACAGGCAGGCTTATCTGTTTTATTTTCTTTGACTAAGAAAACTCAAATGAAAACAAATGCTGTACAAATATTCTTTCAATTCATCCACACTGTGTTCAGACTCAGAGATAATAAAACATTTGCACTGATGCTGAAAACCTGTGTACAGGTGTGCACACACACACACACACACACACACACACACACACAGTATATTGATCAAGAATAGAGAAAGAATCTAACCTAAAGGTAGCATCAGTACTGGCACTGGTATCAATAAAATCTAACCAATTCCCATCCCTGTTCATTGATCAAATACATCATAACATAACAGTACTTTAATCTGGAATGTGTTTGGTTACTTGTCAGAAATGTTTGATAGAAAACATCTTGCTTGTGTTTTTCTGTTTTGTACTGTTAATTTTACAATCAGATGCGTAAACATGAAGTCACTGGGGTTAGCATCATTATTATCGACTTAATTAACCCTTAGCCACCACCGATGTAACAACATTGGGTTAATGTGAGAACTGTTTTTGTTTCAGCTTTGAGGGAGAAGAGAAGTACTGTGGTCGCCCAGTTGAAGCAGCTGCAGTCAGAGACGGAGCCAATTGTCAAGATGTTTGAAGACCCAGAGACAACTCGGCAGATGCAGTCCACAAGGTCAGATCATCATGCCAAAGAAATAAATCTCTCTTAAATACTTTAGTCATTCTAAACTGTAGTACTGAAAGCATTATAATACTGATGAAAGTTTGTCTGAAGACTGTAAGAGGCTCATCTAACATCCACTAATCTATTTTGTTAAATTCTTCATCAGAGACGGAAGGATGCTCTTTGACTATCTTTCAGAGAAACACAATGTAAGTTTTGAAACCTTAAACGGTGCATTCACACACCTCTTGTTGTATAAGGAGTGCAGTGCAAATCTTTTAAGGTGGGTTGCACAATGTGTTTTTGTTTCCATAACAACAAGCTGCCACTGCGAGCCAACAGGACTGTTATCCAAATCTCAGAATCTTCAAACATCCAACACCACCCACCAATGTGCTCATTATTTACTCAGTGATCAGAGTCACTGCTTGCAACTTTTCTTCCAGTCGTGTCTTTGTTTTACCTTTTTTATATCATCTACAGATAAAATACACTTACATAAAAATATTGTCGACATCATGTGCAGGACTTTTTGTCAGTGTGAAAAAGAAGAGGCTTTGTTTTGGCTGAAAAGATGAAAGAAGCCGGCACATTCTCTAATCAGCCTTGCTGACTCTTACAATTAGCTTTCTTTGAGAGAACAAAAAAGCGAAGGCACTAGATGTTTGAAAAACAGTGGATTAGCATGACTGCACTCGAGGGCCAGAGACCGTTTAAAGCCACATTCATTATAGCCTTAATAGTTTTTCGCAGCTTTTATAATGAGTCTTTACCAGCTAAATTACAAGTCGTAATGGCAAACCTTTCAGCTAAAGCCAAACTGCATACTTCCATGTAATTGGTTTCTTGTCAGTTTTCAACCTTGTTCAATGGGCTTTAAGGTTATTTATCCCTTGTTTTATAATTTCTCAGTTTCGACAAGAATACCTGGACACACTTTACAGGTACGCCAAATTCCAGTACGAGTGCGGTAACTACTCTGGGGCTGCAGAGTACCTCTACTTCTTCCGTGTTCTGGTAAGAATAAACGCATAAGAATAAATAAAAGTTAAATACAAGCCAAAGTAGATTAAATAGTTATTTTTGTCATCAATATTATTATTATTATTATTATTATTTGTAAAATGCTGCTCAATTTGTTTTGATTGTGATACACTGATATTGTGCTCTCTGCTCAGGTTCCATCAACAGACAGGAATGCATTAAGCTCTCTGTGGGGCAAACTGGCCTCTGAGATCCTTATGCAGAACTGGGAGGCAGCCATGGAGGATCTCACGCGACTAAGAGAGACGATTGATAACAATGTAAGTAGATAATGAAACACCATTTAATGTTTCACGTTATCTAGAGACGGGCAACTAATATCGACGCTCCGAAGCTTGTTTCACTCCTGTGAAGTGCCTTGTTTCAATACATTGTGAGGAAGCTTGTATCAAATGAGGAATGCCACATAATTGATGTCTTCTCAAGCTTCAAGCGTCACTGGTGCTTAAGGAAATGTTTCATTCAGTTTGACAGCTTTGAAATGTTTGCAGCTAAACTTTGTTACTATGCTAAGGAGGATAACATAGAAATATGGCAATGTACGCCAGAAAGACATAATCACAAGTATGAGAACATGTCGATGGAGTGGAGGAGCTGCTTCAGAGGCAAGTTAAGCCTAGTTCACATTACACGATTTTCACCCTGATTTTGCGTCACGGAGACTATCGTAATCTTTTGAGTGTTCATACCTGGCGACGTGTGTTTCCGTCAGCGGGAGTCTCGCCAACTACGTTACGACCTGTGTGTGCACACCACAAGATTTCTCCACCGAGCCCTCGTCAACAGAGCCTCAGATAACGCGGTGACGTCACCAAACTTGGAGACGACACATCGTAAAGGCATGGATATTCTTCCCAGTGTTGAATCAGATCTGCCTCCAGGGCCTGGGTCCAAACACAACGCGCTCCCTGTGATCCTGTGGACGCCGCTATTGTTGTTGTTGCTTGCCGGCTTGACAGTGTTGCCAGATCTTGGGAAAGAAACAAGCAACCAGGGCTATGGAAACAAGTCCAAAAGAAGTGACTATCATGCGTTTAAATAACGTATTAGACAGATATATATAGAGAAAGGTTACATTTAGAGAGCAAGCCCAAATAAGCAACTCCACTTTAGAAACAAGCCCAAAGTCGCGGCTAATAAGCGGACCTGGCAACCCCGTGGCTTGTCCACCTCACATTTCTTGCGTCCTCCTGCGTGCTGACGTGGGACGTATCCCGCCTCTCATTGGCTGATGCTCTTTGTCAGTAGTGTCACACTTCTCCAGTTTTCTAGCATGCCAGATATCCAGTCACAGACGAGGGGGCGACTTGCTCGTAGGCTTGCTCACACATGAGGACTCGTCGTGGCAGACTATCTGCCGACTCACCTCCGACCCAAGGTGGCTCTCAAGATCCTCTGCGACGTCAAAATCGCAGTGAAAATCGTGTAATGTGAACTAGGCTTTAGACCCAGTTTAGACCCAGCAGAATGACCCAAAGTTTCACTTTCAATATGTCTGACATTCTGTGGCTTCATCTGTACCTAAGCTTTGCTTTGCCATCCGACAGTATGGTGCTATAAATAACTGAGTGGCATATATATTTCAACAGAGCTCCTAAAAATCTACTTGTGTTAAATGAGTGTTTGCGACACCCGGTGTTGTGGTGTTTCAGCCAGTCTTGAAGGGCTGCTTTACATTTTAGAAACCACCAGACCTCACTGTGTTTACTGCTTTTGATAAGATAACACTGGGGATATTCAGATGTTGCAACATAAAGAATGCTGAAAACCTGCTATTTATAAGCCATTTAACTCAATACTTACTACATGAACTGTTTTTTCTGCACTTTGGCAGGAATGCCATTAAACATTGGTCTGAATTGGGTTCTTGTTGCCTGATAGAACATTTCATAACATCTTCCATTTGTGTCCTTTTAGTCTGTGAGCTCTCCTCTGCAGTCACTCCAGCAGAGAACCTGGCTCATCCACTGGTCCCTCTTTGTGTTCTTCAACCACCCTAAAGGCAGGGACAACATCATCGAGCTCTTCCTCTATCAGCCTCAGTGAGTCTGTGTATTTTCAATATAGCAAAGAACTGTCACCTTGTAGATACAGTACAAGACATATACTGTACATAAAATTGATGTTGCTGTCATCAAGGATTTATATCGAAATATTTATTTTGCTCAGAAACAAATGACTGAGGGACACACTCTTTTTCATAGCTTAAACCTGAGACCCTTGATGAAAAGGTCTTTTTAGTTTGAAGGCCACCTTACAGTTGTATTGTCAGTGTATTTTCTCCACTTAAATATAATTGACAACATGAATTAAAGCTATGTCGGCACAGCTTTTGTGCACAAAAATGTGTTGTTCCTGTCACTTTCAGAGTAAAATGACCGATAGTAGCCAAATTTGTTGTGATGGCAACTAGTGATACAATAACTTGTGTTGCCTCTATGTTTTTCAGGTACCTGAATGCCATCCAGACAATGTGCCCACATATTCTAAGATACCTTACAACTGCAGTCATCACCAACAAAGACGTGCGAAAGCGCAGACAAGTGCTCAAGGACTTGGTGAAAGTCATTCAACAGGTTAGGTCGATAAATGTTTTAGATAGATATTTTTTTTAATCTAATGTGGCTCAAGGATTTAGTCAAGGATTTATATGAATGGTGCTTTCTCTCTCACTCCCACAGGAGTCGTACACATATAAAGACCCAATCACAGAGTTTGTGGAGTGTCTCTATGTGAATTTTGACTTTGACAGCGCCCAGAAGAAGCTGCGGGAGTGCGAGTCGGTAAGGATGGTTTCCCAAAGTTTCTCCTTCACTTCTCCTGCTTGACAGTGTGTGTTTGCCACGGTGCACAGGCCTAAATCGGCCCGTTAAAGTCAGCTGTCTGCTGGGACTGAGGGGTAATATGAAGCTTCCCCTTAGCTATGGTGCTCTGATCTCCTGAGTCCCAGACATTTAACTTTGCAGCTATTCAGCCTCAGCAAATCCATGTCTGGCCTGATTTGCTGGCTCTTACTTTTATTCAGTTTGATTTTCAAAGCGGAACAGCTGTCAGATTTGGGGCTCGGTTGCCTTCTCTTTAGAAACCCTTGACTGCGGTTTTGTAGTTGTGTTGAGGGACCACTTTGCACATTCTCTAAGCACTCTCATCAGTTGGCTTTTACCCCTGTTGAATAAATTATGCAGTGATTGTGAAGGCCTCAACTATTGTGTCAGATACGGAGTGTGAGCATTGTGACAGAAGAATGAAGATAGTTCATTAAGTCATTCTGTTGTCATGGATTCTGCTGTCTTGTAATGGTCAGGGGAATTAAAATTGAAATGCTTATATTAATTTTCCCTCTCGAGATCTTCTTAATTACTGTCTAAACATCACATGGTGTTTTTGTTTTGCTGTTTGCAGTTTTTTTTTAGAATTAAGGTTTTCTATTGTGCAGGGGAACTTTTTGATTGATGTCAAATATTAATGTTAGCAGTGGACCTGGATTGTCTCAATCACAAGATAAGAATCAGAGAATTGGTAATCTAATTGAATATTTATGGTGGACTAGGGCACCTTAGTTGTTGTTTACTTAAGCAAAGCATTGAATAATTGGATTTGTCACACAATAACGGCTCCGTGTGAAATAATGGTGCCATATCCCCTTTCAAAATCCCAGACACTAATATATTCATAAATTTAAGCTCCTCTGGAAATGTGAGGTGGCCAAACATCCCATTTGATGTTTCTGTGATCGTTGCTTTAAAACCACAGATAGAGACGTCACAACATAATCTCCTACAAAACACTCTGTACGGCTCATGTCTGGCGATAGCTTTGTGATTCATTTTGGGTGACGGGGCTGGTTCCATGTTTTCTTTAAACAAACTTGGCAACAATGATGGAGGAATGTGTTAACATCTTGTTATGTAACAGTAGGTATATCACCTTAATGAACATGCCTGGCATATACATTAAATATTTAAAGGTGTGAGCATTAGCATTTTGGTTCCTTTTTCATATTGGCAGAACATCGGCCCTGTTTACACGTGATCAGATCACAAGTGGTCTGTTAGATTGCGTCTCCACATTTGTTTGAGTGATTGGATCCAGCTTCCATGTTTTACATGCACATAAACACATACATCATTTCCATTTGCAAAGGCCAAATGCGTAGTTGTTTTTAACTGGTAGTAGGCATGAATGCACTTCCTTTAGCAAGTGTGCTAGAAATCAAAAGGAGAGGAAGAGGTGCACTTCCTGTGAAGATTCTTCGGCCCAAATGGAAATCAGAAAGTGTGTTTTGTATGTACTCCATCCACAAGAATCCACTTTGCCTGTTGTTGTGGCTTCTTCCTTTTCTTCTTCCGCTACATCCTCTATAACTTCTTTTTCTACTACTTTTTCATCTACTTCTGCATCTTCTTATTCTACTTCTTTTTCCTTAAACTTGTACTTCTTCCTCTACTACATTTACTATTACTACTTGTAGTTCTACTTTTTTTGCTTCTACCTATTGCTCTACTTCTAATTTCTCTTCTTTTTCTACTGCTTGTTCTTCTCTTTTTCTACTCCTGCTTCTAATTCTTCGTCGTCTTCTCTTACTCCTCCTTCCTCCTCTTTCTCTAGTACTTCTTTTTCTTCTGTTTTTTCTACTTCATCTACTTCTACATTTTCTACTTCTACTACTTCCTTTCCGACTACTTCTTCTACTTCAACTACGTCTTCTTTTACTACTATTCCTTCTAAAATAGCAGTTTTTAATTTTAATTTAATTTAACCTTTTCTTTTCCTGGTTAAATAAAGGTTAAATTAAATTAAAATTAAAAACCTGCTATTTTTCTTCTACTAATTTTTCATCTACTAGTACTACTTCTTCACCTTTCTCTTTTTCTTCTTCTTCTACTATTGTTGTGGCTTAACTCGTGGTTGACCTTTAAAACGACACCATTGGTACACGAAAGAGTACTTACTTCTGCCTATGCAGAGGATGTCAGTTGAAAAGCTGGTCCTTCAGCCTGGTCTAGGACACATTAGCATACACACTGCTGAAACACTGTGGTCTTATGCGGCCCAGACCTCCTCCAACAGTGGTCTAAGTGATCAGATCTGATTGAGGATGCATGGGGTGCATTCACACTTGTAGTTAGAGCTGTCCACTTGTGATCCAATCACCCAAGATGCATGTTAGTACCTGGTGTAAACAGGGCCATTGTCTTGTGATTTTCTCTAAACACTCTATTGAACAGTAGTATATCTCAAAATGCATTAATGTGCATTTTAGTAAGGAATATTATATATTACTTTGTGATTTTTTTTTAAAGGTGTGATATCATCTTCTTTTTGTTTTGGAATTGGTAGTTTGGATTTAAAAAAAATTCTCATTATCCAAAACAGATACCCAATACAACACTGTCATATGTATATATATGTTGTCTACATTGTGAGGTTGGAAAAGTTTTGAACAGGATATTTTAATGTATGGGTGGATAAACCAACAGCTGGAAATTCTGCCAAAACAGCCAGACCACCACAGGAAATAGTTTCCAGCACTCCATATGTGGTTGTCCTGTGGGGCTATGATGCACTTTAGGGTACTTTAAGTATACTTGTGATAAACTAAAGCAGTTGTACAATTAGAAATTACAGCTGCACCCTCTGATGTAGAAACGTAGACTGTTATATCATCACGTTTTAAATACTCTGCATATATGCATATATTTTGAAATGTGCTGGCCGACATACAAGAATTTCCTAACTTAAGGAACATTTGGTCTTTTTCAGATTCTTTCTATACATGAATGCTTTGTATGTGTATACAGTGATCTATGCTATACAGCTCTGTGGTCTTTTTCTTTCAGGTTCTGGTGAATGACTTCTTCCTGGTCGCTTGCCTTGAGGATTTTATTGAGAATGCCCGTCTCTTCATCTTTGAGACTTTTTGTCGGATCCATCAGTGTATCAGCATCAGGTACGCCGTCTTTGAAATAGGCGTACTTGTCAGAAACAGTGTGTGCAGGGCCTTTTATCTGTGTCGCTGAGAAAAAAACGATGAAAAGATCTTTTCAACATCTGTACCCAGATGATTGATTTTCTGCAGTAATTTCTTTTCTCAATGTTCCCAAATTGTAGCCATTATTCATGTCCTGCTAGTTTTTCAAGTATATCCAACAGTAAACTGTGGAGAGGAAAATGTGAGGACTTTTCATTCCCCCAAGGGGTATTTATTTAACTGAAATGCCCCCTCCTCCTTCACTCTCTCCACTCAGCATGCTGGCAGACAAGCTCAACATGACGCCGGAGGAGGCGGAGAGGTGGATCGTCAACCTCATCCGTAATGCCAGACTTGATGCCAAGATCGACTCCAAACTGGTGAGGCTCTGCATTCACTGATCCACCTTCAGCCAGATGAGCTTCAAATCACTGAGCCCAGCACAAACAGCCTTGTCTAGACTACTAATTTAGGCAGCAATATCATGACAACTTATTTATTTTTGCTCTTGACTGAAGGCAGCATCGAAGGATTTAACTGGTGGTGCTCTTACCACTTTTGTAGTACTTAAAAGGAAAAACGTGGAACATTTCCACAGTAAAATGTCTAAAAGTGACTAGACCTCTGTTATATATATTTTGTTGAGTTGTGTACTTACATTATTCCAGGTGTTTCCAACAATAAAACCCAAATAAATCTGTATTTGTATTTAAGGTAATGGTGCATGTCGTTTAATCGCCTGTCAGTGGCGTCATATTCCCTTCACTTCTTCTAGTAGCTCTAACTTCCAGATTGAACAGTAGATGATACATCAGAGAGTGAGGACGAATAAAACAATGTAACAGAATTATACTCAGTAACAGTTATACAGCTTTTTTTGAAACACAGCATATTTTTTTAAATTAATTTCATGCCGTTTTACAAAGCAGTGATCCAGTAAAGACCTCATTTATTAATATGGCGTCTCAATGTCAATATAGTTTACTACAATGTGTTACTATGACAGTTGGCTCTTGCCAGATACGAAGCTAACGCATACCGTAACGTTATAATATTACAACAACCTTTTACATGTCCATAAAGCTATTTTTAGCAAGCTTGTTTTGACCATGGCTAACAGTGCAGGGCCACCCAGTGATTGAATTCAACACCTATCGTTAGCTACAGTAGCTGCATGTGTAGTCGACTTATCTAATGCTAGTGGTAAGTTAGCAAGTTAACGTTATGTTAGCTAATGTTACTTGCAGCTATTTTATTGTAATGAAATAACAACATGACTAAACGTAAAACAACAACGATTTCTGCCCGAGTCACGTCAGATAGATTTTTCATTGGCAGTGGTGGTTATTCAACAATAAAGATAACTCCCATGATCCCATGCTACCTCACAAAGTCATCTAAATCTCTTTTGTTATTGCATTTGAAATCAGTTCTTCAGAGATATAATTTTTTGTGAATCTGTTTCCCAGGGTCATGTGGTGATGGGCAACAACGCAGTGTCGCCGTACCAGCAGGTGATCGAGAAGACCAAGAGCCTGTCCTTCCGTAGCCAGATGCTGGCTATGAACATAGAGAAGAAGGTGGCCCACAGCAACAGGAATGAGGTAGACTGAGCACTAAACATTGTGTAGGGATAAAGGGGTATTTTTTCATGTTAGCATGCTTGCTTGCTTTAAATGTCACATCACTCACATTCTTATTGTTCACCTGTCATGTCGATATGTGCAGACCACTTTCCTCTGTTCTTAAGAATGTATGCAAAAGAACTACATTGTCAGATAACTCTGAATCTTTCCTCTTAGTTGATTGTGCAACACATCATTTCATTGTGGGTTTAAAAAAACCTATATTTTTTTGGCATCTCAAATGACTTCAGCAAAAGAGGAGGTAGTCTGTCATTATTTTGTCACAACAAAGTTTGTGTTTGTCCTGTCAGTCATTTTGAGAAAGAAGCTGGCAGGTGTTTTCAGTTGAGGGATATCTAATTTTGGAACAAATCTTCATCGCCTTTTTGGAAAATAGTTGGAGCATTTCTTTAATGGTTTTTTTTTTGTGTTTGTGTTTGTGCTCTTTTCTCAGACACCGAATTGGGCTGCTCAAGACTCTGGCTTCTATTAAAATGGAAATCAGCTTCAAGAGGATGCAGATGGCTCTCACAACATTATTTGGGCTTTTTATTGAAATCATTAATCTATCATTTTTGCTACTATTGTTATGGAACTGGCTGCTTAACTTCTGAGGTAAAAAAAAATATCCAAGAGGAGGCAGCAAGTCTTGATGAAGACATTGTCATTTGAAGTGTTATTTATTAAGTGGATACTCTCTTCATCAGAACTTAATTGAAATCTGGTATTAAAGAGGAACACTACCTAAGTTATGAATTACAATGTGTTATTTTCATGGTCTCGGCCAATATTTATAAACATAAGCTATTCTGTTAATGCCAGAAACCAGAGATGGAAGTCTCAAACTTGTGATGTTCATAGACAGTTGGCTGAAATCAGACAGAATTGTTAACTTTTTACACTCTGCTCCATCTTCAGTCGCACATTTCATCCATTTTAACCGATTTTCGTAGGGGAGGGAGATTTAATTTTCCCTAACCAATCACTAGTGAGAATTGTTTGTGTTTACTTATATTCTTGGACTGACTTAGACTATAGGAATAACATGAATGCATTTTGAAAATGGGCGTAGTTCCACTTGAAGTTTTAAAGGTATACTATGAAGGATTGTCAGGTACTATTTGCAAACACACTCACCAATGGAAATAAATGCCAATTCTAGGTTCATTGTCATTTGGTGTTTCGCCTTGCTATATTTGCACGGGGAAATAAGAAACTTCTAGGGGTTCATAAATAACAATTGAGAGGGATTACTTGGATAGTATGAGTCTATACACTGATTTTTAGGAAAGTCCTGCATACTATATCTGAGTCTCTCAATTATTCACCAGACTTTGGAAGTAACAACCCAACCCAACCAGAGAATGAACATTAAACATTTTTTGGCTCCACACATTTTGTTTTCCCTCCTCTGTTAATATTTGGCCACTAGATGGCACAGTTGGCTCATTTTTGTTTCTTGCTGTCTGCAGACAGACTGACACTGTGCCAGACTCAAGTTTCTACTTCAGTGTCTGAATTTAATATTTGTATGATTTATAATAACATCAAGAACAGACAGATGCAACATTGACGTAAATTAAATTAATAACACTCCTGCAGCCAGCCTTAATTTGCTACTTAAATAGAAAAATTTGGGAGATGCTGTTGGTGTGGAGATCAAATTTGATTGAAAGCACAGCAACAGCAGCTCACAAGACAGATAAAGCATCAGTCACACTTCTTCTAAAAGCTCCTTTGTTTATTGTCGGTTACAGTCGGTTGTTTCTGCCCATTCAGTAAATGTTTAACCACACCTTATTTCTGAATATTGAATAACGCTGCCAAGCTTACTCCACTTCAGCATATCTAAACAAATATTTGACTTGTGTAAATGTACTGTAAAACCAGTCTTCAGTACACTTTAATACATTAACATGCAGCATAATAGAACAGGGCTTATTCAAAACCTTGTAGGTGAAAAGCTTTGGTCAATTAAAGTGTGCACTCTTTGTTAACTCTTTGTCTGTGAATGTAATCAGGACCTGAATGTGCAATTGGTGTGTTTGTCACTTTAATCTACTAACATGGTTAATGACTGTAAAGACATGACAGCTCCAGCACCAGATCACCGTATGCATGCAGGTATGTGTTAAGAGACAATCACACCTCTGCTCTGTCATTATATAAAACATGCTGGCAGGTGTTCAGGTAGAGAGTGGAAAGTACCCCAGGTGCATTTCGGAGTCGCCCCTCAGCTTTACAGCCTCTTGGTCCATGTGAGAACTCCTTCTGATGTTCAGCCTGGGAGTGGCTGACAGTTACGCCTGCTGCTGTAACCCCTAGCCACTCCTCCAAACTGTTTTCCTTGTGCACACACTCGCACATTTCCAGGACTCAGTAAAACACAACAGACACACACACGAGCTAACACACACATGCTTGCACACACACACACACACACACACACACACACTAACTCAGAGCTGACGTGGGCTGAGGTCTGTGCACGGCTCCTTCTGGAACAGCTGGTATCCATCTGTGGTTGCCGTTGCTCTGGCTGCTGCTTCTTCCTGCTGCTGTAGGCACTGTGGCTGCCCCGAGAGGACACAAACCGGCCCACTGCAACCCATTCATGAGCTCTGCTGCAGTCACACTCGGGGAATCAGACTGAGTAGATAGTGAGGCTCAACTGGTGACAGTGTGCAGTGTGTTAAACAGTCGTCAGGATGGATATCCCAACAGCCTGGGCTGTCACTAATCCAGCTGTGGCCCGGCTCCTCTGGGTCCTAGTTCTGGTGCTGGCCACCCTCCTGGTCTGGCTCTTCTTCTTCTGCTGCTACAGTTGGAACCAGAGATCCTCGCCCAACCTGGAGAGGTACCTGGCAGGTAGGTGCCCCCCCCCCTCCTTCTCAGTAGGTGTGTGGAGGCCTGTGACAGGCTTACAACCGAACTGATGCTGCTTACTGTGAAGTTTGCACTTCTCAAGTCAGGCTCGATTTTACGAGGAGGAGCACATTTTTTTCCAAGCCTGGTAATTGTAAATTGTTAGTGATTCCTTTCCAAGACTGCAGTATCCACATTTTCCATAAATCGCCAGCTCGTGTTGGCTCTGCCTCCATTTTGTGGTTGGAGCTGTTCTGATTACTGTTTAAATGTGCTCGTACGCCATGTGAGAGAGGACACAATGGGTCTTTCATACTTTTTAGTACAATAAAATATGTTTATTTTTAGGACACTGCTGTGAGCCATCACATGCATACTTTTCTTTTAGCTGGGAATGTGAAACTACACTTTAGTGTTGTACCACACTCCAGAATGTGAGCCTAATGATACAGTATAAAGTTGACAGGATGTAAGGCAATGGGTCAGCATGCAGCTAAAGCCTACAGTGATCTGCAGAGTCATGATAACCTGCATGTCACTGCAAGCACCATGTGAATACTTGCAGCAAACAATGACTCAGGACTTTTCTGTCTTTCTACTGTACTACAGATATTTAAAGCAAAGTCACTTCATTATCGTAGCTGAAATAATGATTGACCAACATTTTTTTGTTCCATCCAAGGTAATATTTGTTGTTTCTTTTCCATACAGTGTTGGCAAAGCACTCCAAATCTAAAGCTGCAACTCAGGTGAGAAAAATCTCTCATAAGAGCAACGTTGTTCTGTCTGTTTTAAAGAACACCTTCCTCATTTGCACCAAAAATGTGAGCACCTCATGCCTTACATTCCTGCATAATCACGATGAAGTCCTCAAAGTGGCGCCTGCCTTCATTATCACAGTAGTGTGTCAGCTTGTAATGCCTCCTTCAGACTTCAGAGGTCCTCGTTCACTTGCAGTTTGCTCAATTTCATACAACCAGCCTGCACAGGAGAGGAACACATGAGACCAGCAAGACTGACAAGTTCATTACTACTTATTCAGTGTGCTGTACTATTATTATGTAGAGGTATGACATGATTATATGTCTCTGCGAATGTCTGACAGACACTTCAAGCTTGTCACAATTGTTGCTCCAACATTATGCAGTGTGAGTAGTTTAAATGTCATGCTTGTGTGCCTCAATGCATCAGAGAGATCATAGTGGAGGAGTTTAACAGGGTTTCATTCAAGGTTTTTAATTAAGTCACTGTCAGATATTTTAGTTTGAGCATCTAAACATAAAATTAACATCTTTTGAGTGGCCTCGTAGGTTTCTAAAAACAAAGTGTTGCATGCTTCAGTTTTCAATAAACCTACCTTGCAGCATTTAAATAGTCCATCAGGGATACCCCCTTTTAACTGGGTCTGATGCTTTGAAATAAACACACAGCCTGGAATGAGTTCTTAAAGGCAATCAGTAGCATTTCAGTTGGTAGACTGCCTGCACATCATTGTCAAGCACTGACAATAGGGAGCATATAGGTGTAGATGTTGGAGGGGGGTTGCAGGGGAAATATGCCCCCCTAATATTTAGAACATATATATTTGCCCACCTCCCCTTTCATTTTGATGAAATCTAAGATATTTCCACCCTAAACTGATGCAGGAAAAGCAGAAACTGGTGCATGAAAATTCACCAAAATACAGGAAATGAAGCGTTTCCGGGGTGAGGACCCATATTATTAATTATAATATTATTACTTTCATTAATGTTGTTGTAAGCTACTGCCATTACCGTCTATCCTGCATCTGTCTCTGTCTCTGTCTCTGTCTCTCTCTCTCTCTCTCTCTCTCTCTCTCTCTCTCTCTCTCTCTCTCTCTCTCTGTCTCATTGTATCATACGGTTTACTGTTAATTTATTATGCTGATCTGTTCTGTACAACATCTATTGCACGTCTGTCCGTCCTGGAAGAGGGATCCCTCCTCAGTTGCTCTTCCTGAGGTTTCTACCGTTTTTTTTCCCCGTTAAAGGGTTTTTTTTGGGGAGTTTTTCCTTATCCGCTGTGAGGGTCCAAAGGACAGAGGGATGTCGTATGCTGTAAAGCCCTGTGAGGCAAATTGTGATTTGTGATATTGGGCTTTATAAATAAAATTGAATTGAATTGAATTTCATATGTACTATTAAAATGAAACCTACGCCCTTGGGGGAGGGTATTTATATTATCCCATGCTCCTCTGTTCAGTATTCTGTGAACACGCATCAACCCTCTTATTGTGTGCATACCACTTTCTTATCACTCTCTGTCCCTAAAGTAGCTTCTGTTTGCTCTGCATATCGATAGACATGAGATGAAGACGTAACAGACAAAGAGCCACAAATAGATGTAAATGTTAATTTAATTAAAATTGACACAAAAGTTTACTTGTGAAGGTTTTGAACCTCCTTTCCAGGTCTTCTTCCCTAATCTTACCCTCTTTGTTATAGGGAATAGTTAGTTGTTATGGATATCTCACCTTGACCTGACCTTTGACCTCTTTCCTAACCTTAACCTGTTTAGAAATGGGAATTAAACCTGACCCCAGACCTCTTTACTATCCTATAGTTTGCCCCTTTTTTCATTCCTAAATTGGTTGGGGGTTTTTCTCGGTTAATTCATTCTTATATTAGTTTTTCCCCCTTAGGCTGCAATAATTTTGGAACTGTTCTCCTTAAAGAGGAGCAACCTTATTTAGATAAAGACCTGTCCCATTACAATTTCATTAGCTACTCTCAGACACTCTCACTCTTAACTCATCAAATACTGATGCTCAGTCAGTGGTCCTACATGTCAGAATATGACACTCTAGCTACCCCTCCTGCATCAGTTTTGGATGCTCAATGCAGCGTGTCAATTTACACTAGTTTCATGCATTGTCTCTTTTCAAAACAAACTTCCTTTTTCACAGGAAATGAATAGCCTCTGCTCGTTAAATACATAAAGTCTTCTTCAAAATAAACTTACAAAGCTAGCAACATAGAACTTTGTTTTTAGTTTTACTTTCGTAGGTTTAGGCAGCAAAAGCACTTGATTAAGTTTAGAAAAAAACCCATTATAGTTTGGCTTAAAATAAGTGCAGTTGTTACTAATGTAATATATTGTCACGTTACACATGTTAATAGCATAGTATGCTACACATATTAGCTCACTACATTGTTATAAGAAAAGTCCATCTTCTTTTGGTTTCAAATGGGCTTCCAAGTCTGGAGTTTGTTTGTCCCATCCACCTCCCCTCCTGCCCACCCTATGTGGATTTCCATACTCTTTATACTATGGTAGTTGCCTGATGCTTTAAAAAATACTGCTGCCCGGTGTTTCTCTTACTGCCACTAAGGGGTGCCTCCGTGGGTCGGTGTCTGACGCTGAAGGCCTCTGACAAAGTGTCAGAATTTGACAAGTTGGGAGTGAGACCGGGTTCCCATTATGTGCTGTATAAATCTGGGGAACACAGGACCCTGGGAACATAGGAGTGACCCTCTCTTATGGCTGTGTGCTAATTGCTAACGTGTTGATGTTTAGGTCTGTAGTGTTTGCCGTGGTCACCATCTTAGTACGTATTAGCATGCTAACAGTATAAGCAAAGTACAGCTGAGGCTGCTGGGAATGCCAGTTTTGGAGGTAAACAATAAAAACTCTGACCTGATGATGGCACTGGATGAAAATTAAGGGAATTAGCAAAGTTATTACAAGTCATTATGAGGTGAAGACAAATGTATGAACCAAATATTATGCCAATCCAATAGTTGCGAATAGAGGAGAAGTCAGGGGGTCACCAAAGTTACTACAGTTCATCCTCTGGGGAACATGAACCCAATTTCATGGTGATCCATCCAATAGCTGTGGAGCTATTTCACCCAAAATCACAAATATCAATTTCATAGTGGTGTTACATGAAAAATCAGGGAATCAGGGGATCACCAGACTCATGAGGATTCATCCAAGTTTGTATCAAGTCATGTCAGTCTGTACTGACTGAGAATCACACTGCTAACTAGCTGGGCTAAAAACATTTATGTTACTCTGTAGTGATTCAACCTGCAGCATGTCCTGTTTTTACATTTGATATTATGTCTTTGTAATAAGGGGAAGTGATGGATTTAATGTTTCCAGCATGAGCAAGTTCCTCTATAAATATAAGGGGAACTGGCATTTGCTGAACCACAAAACAAAGTACATTGTTCTCCCTCAAAGACTTTTGAAAGACATGCAACAATGGTGCATCTATGACAGTCTCTGTTGTTACAAGTCATACAACATGAATGCAATACACCTATTTAAAGGACCCTCTTAAACTTTAACCCTCTCTTATCCCACCTTACTGTTTATATCATTCCTATATAATCTGTGTACTGTATTAAAGCCTCTCAGCTGCTGCAGCTTTATCACGCAGCAATTCCATTAAGTGTCCTGCAAGTGGGCTCATGTTATACTGAGAGATCTGCAACTGTACTGGTCTCACTCAGTGTGTTTTGGCACAGTCATTATGAGTGTTGTTACAGAGTGGAGAAGCACTGTGCAGACATTGTGTGCGATAAGTTTGAGAGGCTCTCTGAAACGGCTCCATGAGTGAAGCCCTTTGTCTGTTTGGCACTAACACGCCAACAGAGGTCCGTTTCCTTCTGTAGCAGCCAGTGTATGAACAAAGAGGCATGTGAGGTCTCTGTCTAAAGAACAGAGCTACACACAGCAACGAATGTAGTATGACCATAAAATATTAGGCTGTCAGTCTCTGTCTTGAATCAAATAAAAAAAAATAAAACTATGGAGAACACATGGCCCCATTGTGGCAAAAGCTAAATACTGTATAAGCATGTTCTGTATGTCTTAGAAAAGTGCCAAGAGTGTTAAAGGTAATCTATTTATTGCAAAAACATCTCAAAACGACGAATATGAAGCTGTGGAGGGGGTCCATGAATATTCCATCATGATCTGTATCTGCTGGTGGGTCAGAGGTTACAGCAGAGCTTCATTTCTATATGCAATATGTGAATGATTTCATGAGGACTGCATGTGATTTCCAACGAGTGAATGAAAGAAAGGCTTGTTCATTGTTCAACAATGGAAATGTCACTCATGCATTCTGTTGATTTAATTAACAGCAAGAAGGGTACGGTGGTCCTGAGAGCTCAGCACACTGCAACTTGAAAACACATGCATATAGACAAAATATGAAGAAAACATCTCCATCAGTCTGACAGCACATGTGCAGCATTTAGAAAAAAAGGCACCTTTCACAGCATTATGATACTCCGCCAGGCAGTGTAAGTTTGTAATGCCGCAGGCAACAACATACTATAAAGAGCTGGAAATTCTCAATAGGGTGGGCAGGAGGGGAGGTGGATGGGTCTGATGAACCCCGGCCTTTCACTCACGAGCCTGCTGTTCTCTTCCTGTGTGAATGTTAAACCAAACCAAGATGTTTTTTTCTAAACCTAACCACTTTCTTTTGTTGCACAAGGAAATAAACGTAAAACAACAAGGTGTTTACATTTCCTGGGAAAATATAAGTGTATTTTTAAAAGACAATACATGTGACAAGCGTAAATTGACACGCCCTCCTGGAACGTCAACAACAGATGCAGGAGGGCAGCTGACACGTCATATTTAGAGGTGAAAGTCCACTGACAAAGCGGTGATATTTGACAAGTTGGGATGAGAACGTGTTGGAAGCACAGGCTCTTAAGTAACTCCGGTATAAACTCAGATTGCAGCAAGAACAACTCAGAACAACTGCCATAGTATTAAGGGTGAGAAAGTTTGTCTACGGTGGGTGGGAGGGGAGGTGGATGGGTCTAACAAACACCCAGGACACCACTGCTTGTATGAAGTCAGTGCTGTTTTAACGTGATCTTATGTAACTTGTGTCCATCTGTCATGAACTGACGAAAGCCCTGTGACATGTTTGTCTCTTACAGATTTATGCCAGCCCAAAACATGAGGTTTTTTCTAAACTTAACCAAGTAATTTTGTTGCCAAAACCTAACCACAACAACTTCAACCACATGGTACAAGTTTCACTTAGGACACAACTGTGCTTCACATAAGTGCATCTTCTGGAGACACCAAAGGGTGCCTTAGACATTGGTATCTACACCAACGGCACGAGACGACCTGGGCTGAGAACGCATCGTAGACTACCAGCAAAATATCTGAAAGTCTGGAAAATGGTCTGTTGTGCTCTGTACCAGTTGCAGCATTTCTGTGTTAGGTTGTTTTCTCACTTTCACACTTGAAATACTCAACTACTTTGCACACATTTTCAAATTAATGATGATGTTTTCTACATTTTATTGTGTTCTTTCTATTTGCATGTGTTTTTTTAAGTTGCAGTGTGTTGAGCTCTCAGGGCCACAGTACAGGAAGAGCTATAAAATGACCAGTTACCAGAATGCTGCATGCCTCAAAACTCTTAACTAAAGATTATTGCAGGAGTTAGACAGAATCGAAATTTATAACTCCTCCAAAAGCCTGCTGGCACATGACCAACACAAACAGCTATGGATAAAAGAGCAAAGGTGATTTGACAAATACTAGTGTGGACTATAGTGTCTTATTTATCCACGCTGTAAAAGCTGTTATCATGATGTCAAGTAAAAACGTAACTTACTTCACTTTCAAATGTTGCACAGTTTCCATTTAATTACTCTATATGATTTTTCACTTGGATGAAAACTCTCATTCAGTGTAGTTTTATTCCTCTTCAGGGAATTTCAGCAGCAGGAAAAACAAAACCCCATTTGTTTACCTGACAGCATTAATCACAATCAATGGGCTCTGAATAAGAAGTCTTTTGTCCGGCTCAGTCGAGGCATGCCAAATATCAAGAGCTGCTGTTTTCCAATGGTGAGATCTGTAATTGGAGAGTGGACTTTCCTCAAAGCAAACATTAAAAACAAGCCTTAATTTGGAAATAAAAACTGAACTTGGCTCTATGTCAGATGTTATGTTACAGTGATTTGAGGTTTTTGTCCCTAAACTGTGTGTTTGCCTCTGAAACATCATGTTGTAGCCAAAAGTCTAAACTGAAACCTTGACAAATTAAAATCTGTATGTCAGAGAGGCAGCAGCAGCTGATACAGTAGGGACAGCTCTGCTCTGATGATCAGGTAGATAATCATGCTTAAAAAAAATAAATGCATCTTGTAATTTCAGAGGAAGAAAAAGCCCAAAGAGAAGCCAGCTGCTTCTGTCCAGTCAGAGGAAGTTGTGGTGAAGGAGTCTGTGGCCCTTGGACAGGAGCCACCGTGTCCGGCAGTCAGGAAAAGGAAAAGACGACCTCTTAAAGTACACATGGAAACTGTGCCTGCAGTGAGATCACAGAAGGTGAGGAACGTTTCTCCACTGTGTGTCATCAAAGGCCTTGTTTCCTGGCATTTCAGAATCACTCTCTCCATCCACTGTGTTTGGTTTAATAAGTCAGTCTTTGGACCTTTCTAAAACAATGATTTGGATTTGAGCTGTTTGTTCGCTGTGCTCTCTGAGTCAGCTGCTCTACACTTTAAGTACAGAAACAATTAATGCATGTTCATTTTAATCCTTTTAGTTTGACTGACAGTTTTGCTTTGCATTGTATCAGTGGATGCCTGAGGAGACACAAATGACTGTTTCCTCTGTCAGATGTTAATGTGACTATGAAGGCAGTGGACTATAATATTGATTTTTACCCAGTTGAAAGACAATATACGTATATGACATATGTGAATTATAGCATACTAAGTACTAAATGAATACTTTGGAACAACTTTAGGTTTAAGTGATTTTTTAGAGATATTTCAGCTCAGTTTAAAGGTGATTACACTACATTTTTGTGCACTACGTCATATTGAATCTTCAAGTGCCTTTATTGTCATTAAAATGTACTATTTAAAATTTATTTAAATTCTTTTTAAGTTGTATTTGAGGGAGCAGTTAACCCCCAAATCAAAACTACATATTTTTCCTCTTAACCGTAGTGCTGTTTACCAGTCTGGACTGAATTGGTGGAGATATTGGCCGTAGAGATGTCTGCCTTCTCTCCAATATAATGGAACTAGATGGAACTCTGTTTGTGGTGCTTAAAGTGCCAAAAAATACATTTAAAAAACTCAACAGCAATGTCTCTTTCCAGAAATCATGACCCGGTTAATCCACAGACCTTGTTGTGAGCAGTATCATGTGGGAAATACTTAACTGAACTTGACGCGCCAACCGTGTCACCACACAGAAGGAAGCGTGCTAGCTCACCTAGCACCACTGAGCTAGCTAACGTTACAGCTCAGCTGAGGAGAACACCATTAATGTCAACATCTTGCATTACCACAAGCATAAACCTATTGTTCATAAGTAGATGATGCTTCTTTCTGCACCATGTTTCTGTTTGTGGGTGTAGGTCAGTTGCAAGAAAAAAGTTCTGACATGAAACTGCTCACAACAAGTTCTGTGGATTAACTTGATTAACCAGGTCATGATTTATGGAAAGGGACATTGCTGTTGATTTTTTTTCTTGAGCACCACAAGCTGAGTGCCATCTAGTTCCATTATATTGGAGAGAAGGCAGACATCTCTATCGCCGATATCTCCAACACTCTGCAACTCACTCCAAAACAATCTAGACTGATAAACAGCACAACAGGTAAGAGAAAAAATATGTAGTTTTGATTTTGGGGTGAACTGTCCCTTTAAGATACACACTTAAATGTCCAGTGTGGCTTCTCATGGTGTGGACTGCAGATTGAAACCAGGTGAAACTTCTCTCAGTTAGGAATCCCTCAGTGTCCATTGTTCAGGAGGTTTTTACCAGGAGCTGAATTATCTGCAGACATCTCCTCTCCGAAACAACCAGTCCCAGTGACTTAATCCGCTAAAAACACTAAATGAAGTTGTTTCACATTTAGAAAAATCTGTGTTTTTCCCATGTTTTCGTAACGAAGGGGCTGTGCTACGCTAGCCAACGTGAAAACCCCAAAAAATGTGGAGCCAGTGTTTGTTTTGTCTGTTCCAGGCTACTGTAGAAACATGGTGGTGCAACGTGGTGATCTCCATAAGGACTGGCTGTCTATGTAGATATAAACAGCTCATTCTTAGGTAATGAAAACACAATGATTCTCATTTTCAGGTAATTATACACTAAAAAAAACATACGTATTATGTTATATTTTATTTCTTCCAATATATCCCCCTAAATCCAACACACTGGACCTTTAATACATCTCAAGCACCATATAAATGTGTCCTATGGACACTTACAACAAAATATCAGCTCATTAGTTGTATGTTACTAAAATACTGCAAGAGCAAACTTCAGGCACTCACACAGAGAAGCAGGAGTATTTGGAAATAAGATAAAAAGCATTAATTAGTCACCTGGCTTGTTCATGACTGAATGATTTACCACAATAATTATAACACATTTAAACTGACCTGGAGCATCCTTCGCCTTCTCCTGAGCTCCTCTGCTCTCTGGCTTCATGGAGCACTTGGTTGATCACGCTGACTCGTCAGCACAATGGCTACAGAGCTGGCAAAGAGACGCTGGCATTCAGAACTGATAGCACGCATCGTTTATGAATACAAGAATGGGCTCAGAGCGGGACTGAGCCAGCGCTTCCCCTCCCCCTGCCCCCGACTCCTCCATGCCCATTGATTCATTCTACAAGAACTAATAATGTAGTAGGGCCACACAAACAAGCAGTCTATCATTCATGGTGTTGTAGTTACGTAATTGCTCAGCATGATAGTTTTTAATTCGGCTCAGTACAACTTGGCCCCATTTGGAGTGAAAAGAAACTTGAAAAAAATGATGCAGAACAAACAACTCACAAGGCAACGGAAGAGTAAATGGAACAGTTTTCCTGATTAAAAGCATTTGTATCAGGCATCGTTTGCATTTTTATGACTTTAAAGTGCAGGCAGAGGTCAGTTAGCAGACACAGCGAACACATACAGTGTACAGTAGATGTGATGAGCTGGATTTCATAAACATTAGACTGCAGTTTTCACATTTACTGTCATTTTTACATCATTATACATTTAAGGGTCACAAGAGAAATTGAATGCTAATAGGTATGTAATCATTAAATTAACAACTGGAATTATTTAGGAAGAATTTGGTGAGCCAAGACTTTTAGGGAGAACTTTCAGTTTTGTTTTGTTTGTTTGTTTTTTACTTTTTCTGGTTTGTTTTCATACATCATAATGACATAACATAAAAAACCTCAACGTAAGGTCAAATCACAGTGTATATTCCAGAGCTTTTACCATTTCATGGCCTTTTTCATTGGATGGAGTTACTCAGTTGACATGGAGATGGTTTATTTGTCTTAACTTTACTTATTATCTTGTTATACTTTAAAGGTCCAGTGTGTAGGAATTAGGGGCATCTATTGGCAGAAATGTTATATAATATTCATAACTATTTTTATTAGTTTATAATCACCTGAAATCATCATTGTATTTTTTTTTTTTTTACCTTAGAATGAGCCATTGAGATCTAAATATGGAGCAAGTCCTCTTCATGCATTTACAAAGAGAACTGGATACAGCTTTGGAGGCAGGGCCCTGGTCATTTCTATGAACTTTGCTCAGTAGTGCATGAGGCCAAAAAACCCCTCAATTTCCATGGTATGAAATTTCTCGGATCTTCTGCATTATGGACCCATAGTGCAAGCGCAGTAGGGACCTAAGGCAGCTGAGTGGCTAACTTTCAGTTTAGCCCTCTGCTAACTTGAATGGGGATAAAAATTATTTAATTGTGCATCTTTTCTAGACTTTCTAAATGTCAGGGGCCGAATCAATCAAATCCTGATTGTGAAATGAGTCCTTTCATGGGGTTGTGTGGGGTCAAAAAATATATCCACTGATTAACAGTCATCTCTTACACAATGTAAGTCTATGGGATAAAGTGTTTTTGGGCTCCTTGGCATTACGTGATGAACCCAGAAACTGTATTTCCATATTTGGCCACACTGTCGAATTGGCATTTGAATTACTATTGCAACAACACATCATCAGTAGGTTAAAACTAACCAGTCTCAGGACGGTCTAATCGCAGCTCGCATTCCCTAAGTTTGGCATTTTGTCTGTCTTGTCTTTTTGGAGCCAGAAGTGACCATATTTAGGGTAGACGCTGGAGCTGTGGAGGAGCAAGGGGTGGATCTGACTGAGAAACCGAGGACACTGTCAGCAGACAGCCTGTCACTCAGAGCAGTCCGCCCTTAATTATGCATAACTGTGAGGCTTGATAAAATTTAAAAGGGTGAGTTATATAAAAAAAATCAACCCCATACAGTTGTCATGAACAGGGAAATTAGATTTTGAGACCACAATTGTTTTTTGTACCAGGCTGTATACATGTTTCTTTCTGCTGTAAAGTTGGGCATTTTAACATGGGGTCTATGGGGACTGACTTGTTTCTGGAGCCAGCCTGAAGTGGCCAGTAGAAGGACTTGCAATTTTTGGCACTTCCGTGTTAGCTTCATTTTTCAGTCCCGGAGGTTGCTGTGTTGTTCCTGGGAGCTTGATCTTCCACAGAATACGCCATGTTCTTTCTACAGCAGTCCAGAATGGACAAATCAAGCACTGGCTCCAGATAGAGCCATTCACATTTTCGCGTTGGCCGCCGTAGTTCTACATGCTTGGCACAAAGGACAATTTCAGATCTACAACTTCAACACTAGATGACGCTAAATCCTACACGCTGGACCTTTAGGACAACCAACTTTGAACTTGGATAACAAGTTTCTGCATTTGTCCAAAACCAGCCTGCATAATTATTGTCATTTTTGCTTTGTGCCCCCTTTAGATCCTTTTAAAATGTTATATACTGTATGATATAGCCTACTGTTGACTTCAAGCTTAAGTGAAAAACTATACCCAGGTATGGCCAGAGCATACACATAGATGACAGATCCCATATGTAAGTGTAAATGGAATCAGTGTATTCGGTTATATGTTTACTATCACAGCAGCCATCTGTTTCCACATACAGAAAATATGCTGAGCTCAGCAGTAGTGTCCTCTGTTGTAACAGCTGAAGGTGTGAAGTTCAAGGAAAGAGAAGAACCCCCAGAGTGGAGGCATGAGATCTCCATAAAATATTATGGATTTATGCTCGTTTATTCCCCTAACATGAGCACAATATGAAATACAGTAGGTTGATATGACTGTTTGAATATTTCTCCAACGAACTTTACGTGAAATCACTTGGGTGTAACGTGTGAAGAAGCCCCTGCCTCCGCACGCTGCAATCGACCTGATCTGAGCTCAGTTTTCACATGCGCACCGGCCGAGCATGAAATCAGATCTCTCCTCTCATCTTCATCCTAATGCGTGCCTGCTGTTGAGCGACAACTTCGCCCGTGTCGTTGTACTAGCAGGGAGGTATGCAGGCTGCAGGCTGAGGGAGCAGATTCGTCCTCTCGGCTCACCCTGCAGCTCGGATCAGTCCAGGTCTGAGCGGCTCAACATCCCACAACACAGCCAGGACAGTCAGGATACTGCAGGACGCAGGCGCGACTCTCGCTGCGGCTGAGGAAGATGCTCCTGTAACTTTGAGCGGATCTAACTGGGACCTATCCGCCGACGGTGCTGCTGCGATAACCAGATTGTTGCGATTGTTCATCCGGGACCACAAACAGCTGTCATCCTGGATATTTTTGGCGTGAGTAAACCAGGGATACAGATTATTCATAATTCATGTTTTGCCGCATCGCCGACGCTGTTCATCACATGATTTAGTGTCATTAAAACCCCCCGCAGATTAGACATAACTCGACCTGTCACCACTGTGAGAAAATGCGAGGGTGTTTTTTTTTTTTTTGCATCATGCTAACCTGTCAGCCAGCAGGTGCTCCTCTCAGGTCTCCCATCACTGCAGCTGAATTCAGGTGTGGCGATGCAGTGCCTGAAGGGGTGAGTTTTTCTGGGAAGGATCCAGACTTGACAGCTTTATCTGTCACCTGATGATCAACAGATCCAGTCCTAATGAAGTCCATCAGTTGTTCACAGCTTCAAGGGGGGAAGACACAGAGAGAGAGAGAGAGAGGGGAGCCTCAGTCAGCTGTCAGTGTGATTCAGACCCTGTCAGACTCTATTCATACCAGCACACACCACTTAACTTTCTTCCACTTCCAAGTCCGGGGAGTTACAGGAGCATACTCTCTACAGCTCCTCAGGGTTGCCTGGTAACTACGGTTCACCCTGATGCTTTCAGCTTGCTTGGGCAAAGGCCATACAAGAAGGCAAAGCCGCTCTGAATAGCAGTGTGTTACAGGAGGATAAACGTAATGTTTTCATCAGAAATGTGTAGTCATGGGAGGATTATGAGACAATGGGCCACTGGGCACAGATATGCAAAGGGCCCCACCAGGTCTCCTACACAGGAACAAGAACCACAGACTTTAAAGTGGATTTGAATCTCTTTGTAGTCATTTCACATCTGTTTGTGGTTGTTTTGTGTCTCGATGAAGTCATGTTATGTCTCTTTGTGGTTGTTTTGTGTGTCCTTGTGGTTGTTTTGTATCTCATTGTAGTCATTTTGTGACTCTGTGTGTTTGTTTTGTGTCATTGTGATTATGTTGTGTCTCAGTGAAGTCATTTTGTGTCTCTTCGTGGTTGTTTTGTGTCCCAATGAAGTCATGTTGTGTCTCCTTGTTGTCGTCTGGTGTCTTCTTGCAGTTGTTTTGCCTGCTTTTTTAATTAGTTTGTGTCTCTTTGCAGTTCCTTTGCATCTCTTTGTGGTCATGTGCGTCTCTTTGTGGTCATTTTGAGTCTCTTCGTGGTCAATACATATTCAATTGAATGACATTTTGCAAGTGAAGGCCACAGGGCTCCCTGTCACTTTGGGCCCCTGGGCTTGTGCCTGGTAGGACCCTTCAGCTGCCCATCCATGTGTAATATTGTCTCAAAGTCAAAGCAGCAGATGATTGCTTGTGATTATTGAATAGATCAGTGCTCTGCGGTACAGTGATGATCCATTTACAGCTTTAAACATGAAAAGGGCTCACACTCTGCTGCCTGAATCCTGAGGGATTCTGTATATTGAGGCTATACATATGCACATATGCTATACACATGCATATGTAATAACTTTCAGTGGTGCCTCTAGGCAGACTTATCTGCTGTGTGTGGACTATTTTTAAAGTTATGAATTTTTAACATAACTCTTTGAGTAGATGCAGCTCTAGTCTTTCATGAAACTCATTCTGCATTTTCCTGAAGTATCTTTTATTGCATATGAAAGACTGAATCCTGGAAGCCAAGCTGAACCTGTAAAACCCCAGTATTAGCTGACTGGTCAGATAGTGGCAAAATGCCCATGTCTCCATTAGGTTACATCAATGAACTGCCACAGGAAAGTATTGTGTGTTACTGCTCTACTTTCAGAGGCAAACACTGTTAGTTTGCTCATGAAATATTGGGGTATGGTGTGATAGGCTGACTGGCAAAACATGAGTTTTCCTGAAAAGGAAACTTCCACATAGGTTGATTAATAATGTGTAATGTCAGTATCACTTCTCCTAATGATAATATAAGAAATAATTAGTGTTGCAGTACTGCAGCCCTAACAACAAACAGCAAGTAGCCAGGAATAGCGTTGAGCTAAATCATAACCTGAATGTGAACTGTATCTAATGCACTGTAGACATTACTCCTGGGACTTTGGTCCTGTCTGCTCCTGTCCAATCAGAGAGGCTGTGTCGGTGCAGCCAGCGCCCCTGTGGGGAGCATCCTGAGTGCTGGATGGTGACTCAGCTGAAAAAGAAGGTGGGAGCGTGGTGACGTTGTACAGTGCATCAGCAGCACCGTCCCTGCTCCTCACAGCAGCTCCCTGAATGGGTCAGGTCTCAAGGATTTTGGTAAAAAATACTTCCTCATCAGACAGCAGTCTGAGCATGGGGCTGCAAGAGTAAGCTTTTGTCCTGGTTGCTGCACATTAGGTCTAAATATAGATGCTCCAAAATAGTGCTGGGAAATCCTAACTTTTTGTGGAATCATTTTATGGTAATATGATTGCATGGTGTTGCAACATTTTAATCATTCTCAGAAAACTGTAATTAATAACAAAATGAGTTGTTGGGGTTTTTGTTTTACATAGATTATGAACTGTAAAGAGCCATCCCCATACGTATTTCACAGGGGTGGCCAAATGGGACCACTGAGAATCTCAAGGTGGCGCACAAAAAAGAAAGCCATGACTGAGTGTCAGGAATTCTATGATATTGTTGTAGTAGGCCTATATAGGCTAGTTGAAAACTATGTCAGTATGGGAGTTAAGGAATCACATGTAGATATACTTTAGTTTCTTATTTTACAGCAAATGTTACTTGCTGATAACTGTTACTGATTATCTGATGTGCATAGACTAATGCAGGTACATTCCTTCATTCCCGAGCACAGAATGAACTAGTCAAGGTCAATGCCTCATCCCCCAAACATCATGCTCAGTGTGCGTTGTAATCCAAGCTCTGTCTGTTATTGCTGAAGCATAGCTCCCATCCTCCAGTTTCCCCCCCCAAGTAACAATGTTAGCGCTGTCAGCACTGTTGCTGTTGTTAGCTTTATTGATTTAGCACCATTTGCTGCTCCATGTTGGGAAACATATGTATGATGGAATCATAGATATGCCGCATTCAGCTCCTTTTAAAAAACAAACGTACAGCTTTAATTTGATATAGGCTATAAATTAGATATATACTGTATATTGATTATAAGCAAAAATTTTACTTGAAACAAATTCATATCATGATATGGATTTCAACCATATTGCCTAGTCCTGCTCCAGAATATTGTTAAATAAGACCTTTTTGTCTCCAGCCAAAATATAAGATCACTGAAAATTAGCATTAGAAAAAGGCATATAATATTTGAAGACTATACATTTTTATTCACAGCCAGTAATATTTTCATTCATGGATGAGGACACCTGGGCTTACCTTTAGGCTTACAGCCTTTTTACTAAAGAGAGCGTTGCATTATGGGTTGTTTTTAGCTTCGAGTTAATGTTAGTGACTTTATACACGACCGTTAGCAGGTGTTTCTAGAGATGATGTTAGTTAGTCAGCCCAAAATATTTCAGGTTAGCCTTATTATATTAGTCCAGTTTAATTTTCTGCTGACTAATGTACGTTAGGACATTAACTTGTTAACTAACGAGCCGAGTCCCACTGTTGAAATAATCGCGAAATGGACTTTACAGGAATGTCTGTCAGGCGGCTAAAAAATAAGATGTCAATAGAAAACGGTGAGTACACAAAGATAGTTAGCGGTAAAGTTAGCCCGCTAACAGTCAGAGGAGGTCTCAAAACGGACTCCTTCCAAAGGTTTGACCATGGGTTTGACAGGCAATTTGGTGGAAAAATATTACTAAAAATACAATAAAGGAAACTCTGTTAAAAGTTAACAGAGACGTGTTTTTAATTGAAAGCCATTAAATTCAACAAATGACTGAATTCAATGGTTAACGTAAGCATGTTGACCCTCTCTAGTTTGTGATGTTTACTCTATTTTTTAAATTCTATTTTCATGCAATTAACTTATCTATATACCTTTAGTAGCGGTTTACTGTGGTTTAATCTAAACTGAATAAATTAAGTCTAGAATGTAAATGTAGGAGCTGTCTAAGGGCGACCTTGTTTTATTCAAAGTTTGTCTTGTCTTTAAAAGAAAAGTCTTCATCCAAAAACAAAAGCATGCATGTCTTATATTTGAGCCAAATATTTTGTAGAGCTTTGTTCTCAGGCATGAAGGTCAAACAACTTTATTTCTGAAAACAGTCAACTCCTCAGTAGTTCCTTTTGTCTGCTTGAAATTGTGAAAAACACCAAAACTACCTGGTGGTCTATTACGTCTAATATGTGGTGATTGCAGGGTGATACCAGTAAGGGTGATATGGAGAAAATCAAATATCACAATATTTTTGATCAATTACCTCGATATTGATGCTGCAACAATAATGTAGGGTTGACTATTGGTGGTTTCACATGATATTTACGCAATAAGATTTTTGATAAATAATCCTCAGTGATGTGGATATAATGACTGAGTGGTTAAAGGCAAATAATAGAACAGTCAGAACAAAAATTACACCACTTTACTGTAATACAGCCTTCAAAACCAAGAAAAGGCTGTATCCAAAATCTGGGATGATATCTAGGCTTATGTTATGGTATCAATATCATATTGATATTTTACCCAGCCCTACAATCCATAATAAATTACAGTAATTACAGGGACTGTCTCTGTTTTGTTCTGAGAGGTTTGTGTTACTCCATGTATATTGTTTTCTTCTCACTGTGTCCATCCAGACTATGGAGGAGGTGAAGGAGAAGCCCAAGAGGAGGCCTCTGGTCAGGGCTGCATCAGAGGAGAGCTCCAGTGATCTGAGTTCAATAAGTTACTCTCCATCTCCTGGAGACACTCTGCCCTGGAACCTGCCCAGACACCATCGCATCAAGCGCTCCAAGTCAGCCTCAGGAGATGTGCTGGATCCAGCAGAGAGGGCCGTCATCCGCATCGCAGGTATGATGTTCACATAGAAACAAAATGGAGGTAGAAGTGAGGGGAATGTATTGTCACTATCCGTTCATTACCAGAAACCTGATCTTGTCATAACCTATCCCCTGACCAATGAACTGTCCTGACCTTAACTAGTCAAGGTCAATGCCTCATCCCCCAAACATCTCTGCACATGCATAGAACAAATTGGGTTTCCTGTACAGATTGGGCAGCTACATGCATGTGTCAAAAGGCATTGTTTTTAAGTCCTGCATTCTCTTTTTCTTAAGATTCCTGCTGTACTGCTTTTTCATAAACTCTGCTGCAACTCATGTAGTATTTTACGATGAAGCTCACCTCTCAACAGCCGCTACTTTCACTTTGGGGTGTCTTTGTGATAATTGTCCTCACTGAGACTGCTGACAAGTTGTGACTCTGTTTGTCGTATCATCATTATATTAGCTGTTGTCTAAAATGTGCACTTCAAGTTTTCTGTCAGTGCTGTTGGCTATAGACTCAGGGCTTTATATTACAGAGCTGAGCATCCTTTGCATATGCTGACAGTTTTATTGTGAGTTGATGTCTTGGTTCTGTTCAGCTCTGTTTGTTTCTACTCTTATGCTTAATGCTGTTTACCTATATACAGTAGCACTGCCATTTGTGATTAAATGTCTGACAGTGACAGACCTATGTTTCCCTTGGTTGTTGTTTGGTATGTGCATTCTGATGCTCTCCTGCTGCTGACTTTGGTAAAGGTGATTTTTCTAAGTATTATGGACTGAATTGGTTGTTGCTGTTGTTGCCTGTGGGCACATTTGCTCTTTGTGTTTATTGATGTAAACATAACCGTGGCCGTGTGCTCAGCCCATTCATATAATTAATTCCCTGTAATGTTGGCTTCGTGGCTTTTGTCCCACACAAAAAGGAAGTGTCATTTACATTTTGTCTGCACACTTTGTATTCAGCCAAATACATTACATAAAAGTAATGGGTTTATGTGACAGCTTGTTTACTGCTCTTAATATCACAAATACAGCTTAACTGTTGAAGTCATGCTCTGTAATTTACATGGCTGCCACACTGAGCCGCTCTCACTACCAGCCTTAAACCGGCACCCATTTACTGATGATCATCTGTTGCCTATTAATAGCACAACAACATTTAATAAGAAATGTTGTCTGCTTTATACCATAAATTTTATGGGATTTTATTTTGATAACCATCTGCTGCACAGCTCATATGTATCACGCTGTGGCTGCTTATAAGGTCAATTGTTGGGTTTGAATATATCCATCTTAATTCACTAGACCAGGGGTCTGCAACCTTTGCCATTAAAAGAGCCATTTTTGACCAAGAATAATTTGAAAAAATCTGTGTGGAGCTGCAAAACATGTTTGAGCCTTATAATCAAGGTAAATAGCCTATTAAGTCTAAATTAGCGTATACTTATGGTCTAAATAAGCATTTGTTAATATGTTTTACCACAAGGTGGACACTGTGCAGGGCACTATTTATGATTATTTGGTACTTAAATTTTGCAGAGCTGGCAGTGAGAGCAAACAAATCTGTCCACGCACTACTACATTCTCTATTTTATTCAATTTACTTTTTTGGATTTGGCATCCGTAGCTAACCAGCCACTGCTATCGAGGTTCAGCAACATTTGGATTCATAGAATGAATTTCCATAGAATTCTTTTCTCAAAGGCTCAAGGAGCCACTGGACAGGGGCTAAAGAGCCACATGTGGCTCCGGAGCCACAGGTTGCCTACCCCTGCACTAGACATTATATCCCTTGAAATGTCAAGATCTACTGGTCCAAATTTGCATACATACTTTACACCTCAGAGACTCTTTGAGGAAGTTGAAAGAGATAGGTAGCGTAACAACATTATTGCCATCTCTCATTATGCTCATTTATTCCCCTCGGGGAGTTTTAGATTGCTTGGGAGGTTCTGCAGCTCCTCCATCTCTGTTAACTGTCTGAACACTGAGGTATGGTTCAGATGATGTGACTCGCTGCTTCAGCACTTCCTGTTGTGGGTATTGAGTCCATACTGTCTCTTCGGAACACAAACAGCAACACGAGTACTTTCTTCCCCCTCCTTCGTTGTCTCTGATATTGATTTGGTGGGGTGGGGTACTGCAGCACTTCGGCTGGGAGTTATTGTCTCTGAACACACAATAGCAGCAGCAGGATTGTATGACTCCAAGTACTTCTGCAGAGCTGGTTGACGAGCTGGAGTTTCAGGAGATACTGGGATATGTGGTTGATTTATTTCTGGAGTTTCACTTTAATGTCCTTCTCATGACTTACTGTAGTAACTGTACTGCCTCCAGACGTGAGCAGGATGCCGGGGGCTGATGAAATATATTAGATAAAGGTGACTGTATCAATGTTGTCTCATTGGATTGCTGCCATAATGGCCCCCGCCTGATTCATTAGCCTTGTGAAACACATACAAGGCTGGAGCTGCAGCTTTATCTCACAACAAATGGAGACAGGACCATTTGTTATCAAGCTGCAGACAGTCTGAGAGGCAGACAGTGTTGGCTGATACTAAATAAGATGTCAGTTAGACAACATCAAGGTTAGAACATGCTAGTTTATTGATCAGATAACTGTGACTCTTGACAGTTGCTCTGCTGATGTCTGTACAGTAATAATGATAAATATAACACAATAAAGTGCTGATAAAACTAATGAAAAGAATACAGTGATACAGAATAAGTCAGCAGAATTATAGAAAGGAGGGGAGTGAATAATCCTGATTTATCATGTCAGGTTTGTTATAGTCATGGCTTATAATGTCCACCAGGGGCTGAAAGGCCTAAAATGATTGAGTGAATAAATGTGTAAGTGGGTTATTTGCTGGACACTTGAGGTGCTTTACATCAAGGCACATGTAAAAACACTCATTTCCTACTACAAGTGCCAGGCTGTCACAGCCCAGAAAACTGTAATCAACTGAAAAAAAAATACTTCAGTGTACTAAGTGATACGTGTTGCACAAATACAACATGACTATTAACCAAAAGTAGAAAAAAGTAGTATAATTTCACTAATATTTTTGTTTACCTTCATATAATTTCACACCAAATGACTTTTAAAGTCATCAGATTGCTTACTAGAGAATATTAAAGTCCAAAAGTGACAGAGCAGCATTCTGAATAAGTTATTTGGTTAATAGCTGACAGAAACATTGTGTAGAATAGTCCACCTTCCACCTTCTCTCCCCCTCTATCTGTCACTTTATCCCTCCCTCTCAAACACACACACTGTACCAAATTTCAGGTACTGGAACCAGTACCCGTATCAGTTTAGATGTGAATGTTATCCAACCCTACCTCTTGGCTCATGTATTTCAACAGTTTACACATAGTGCTTGAGCCCTGATTTGTGAGTGCCACGCCAACAGCGATTTGCCTCTGACCTGGGGTCTGACTGGGTAATAGTCATAGCTGGGTTAAAATCTTACTGAGGTTAAGGTTTTTTTAGCCGTTCTCGCATCCTGGCTCTAAGGATGAGTATGTTGGTCTGTCAGTTGGTCTTTGAATTGTTTGAAAGTGCAGGTTATCGTCTTCTTTACTGTATTCAAGCATCAGTACATGTGAATTGACAAAGTTCTGGTGATAGTGTATGAACATGGTGTCCATAAAGATTGGCTTCTTTTTTGGTCTGTGTTTGGTTCCTGAATGTACAAAATAACATCAACATTTTTAGATATTTTTTTAAATGTTCTGAATTTATAACCTGTAATCCTGTTTCTCAGCGAGAGATACACCATGACTCAGGCTGTGTCATGCCCCACAGTGTGGGAGAAGAGTACAGAGTTATTGCAATACCAGTGAATTGTTCCATATTTCATCCAGGAACATTGCTGAAGGGTGTTTAACTTAACCTAACACAGAACAACAACAAGGATATGAGACAGAATGAGGAGGAAATACAGAATTGGCTTTTCTTTATTGTTTTCTGTGAGAGTACTCCTGTCCTGTTTTATCATTGTTACTATAAGATTGATCTTGTTTTTCCTTCTGAATTAGATATCCTTACTTACTCTTTTATTTCAGATTATCCCAAAGTTACAGCTCATGCTCAATTCTGAGCTGTTTAAGAGAGACATCCATGTTAAAACTGTACACCACAGATATGTCTTAAAATGTCATGCTGTAGTTTCTTACTTAGACCTGTTTTCAAGGAACACTGAGTTGAGAAAACGTCAAGGGGTCTGGTTGTAACAGAGTCAGATAAATTATTCAGAGCTGCTTTCAGTGTTGGATTTTTGCAGTTTTTGTCAGAATATTGACTTGTGGATCTGTTATTGATTTTACATTTTACAGTCTTCACCGTGGCTGCTAGCATCAGCAGTGTGTAAGGATATCTTTGGGACTCCTGTGTGGCTGACAAGTGCAAAGTTTTGTTTGTTTTTGTTTGCATGTGAGTACTGTGATCAGACACATGCACATGGTTTGTGCAGTACACATGCTGGACACTAGAGGACAGTATTCAAAAATAAAGTGCACTGGAGCGTGTCTGCATGCTTTTCAGTCCCTTCACTGACTGTGCGGTGTTCCTGCTCATAGTATACTTTGTATCTTCTTCTATAAACCATTTATTTAATTCCACTTAATTCAAGTTCTTAATTCATTTTCTACATGTAGAATCTTCTAAAACTACATGTGTGCACAGTAATAACATGTTGAGCTGCGTCAGTGAATAGAGCCAAGGCTCAGACTGCAGAAAAAAACAGAAAATTATATGCCTTGTCAGGGTCATTGGCCAAACAAGGTTGTAAATTACACTTTGCCTCGACTTCACCAAGGAAATAATTGCATTACATCACTGTACTTTATGTTCTCTAAAACTACTTCGCAAGGCTATTTATGTTCACTCGGTCAGTAAATGTATTCAAATATCTCAGTAGGTTTTTTAATAAAGACAGTCTGTCTGTGTTTTATTACAACTTTAACCCCTGAATGCAAACATAAACATTTACTTGTTCATGTGTGCTTTACTTGTTATGTAGATGTTCCTACAGGACATACTTCATTTTGAGTATAAACGTAAATTAAAAACTTTGTGCCTTTGATTCATTTTCTGCATGACCATGAATTTGATGTCATTGTTTTTCAATGCACAACTGTCATATAAACATGCTGACATCAATAAAAGGAATTGATAAGCTTGTAAGCATAGGATTGGAAAGTTTGGAACTGGTTCTCATCTGGAGCAGGTTCTCGATTCCCATCTGTATTTATCAGATTCATGGCTGTTTATTGTTGCACTGCATGCACTGTAAGTTTTATTTATTTAGCTATTATCATGTTTAATTTGATCATATTTAACTCTAATCTTATTTGAAATTATTTGTTTTTATAATTTAAAAAGTGCTTCACAAAACATTTACAGCATGTGTCGAAAATAAATGCACTGGATTTTATCACTGAAGAGGTTAAAGGTGACCTGTCTGTTGTCTCAGTGACTTTAATTACTGACACTGGAACAGTAATGCTAATGTGATTACTGTTATATGTGACTGAGAACACATTATTGCTACAAGGATTGTATTCAAATAGTGATTAGTATTCAGGCTGCAGACCTGTAAGCAAGTAACTAGGCAAGGTCTCCCAAACACAAGTCAGTAAATACACAAAAAACAGTCCATGAATAGTGAGCTGGCGGTCGTATCCTTCCTTAGATGGGTTGCTGCTCTCTTTTCTCTTAGCAGAGAACATAAATTAGTGGCACAGCCGTGGCAGAGAGTCTTTAGTTTGGTGATGTGTGGGAGGGCTGGTTGGCACTGCAGTCATTCACTTGAGCCAAAGTCAGACAAGTAGACAGAGAGACAAAAGTGACACTTTCTCTCTGAGAGACACCATCCGCTGGCCAGTGATGAGAAAACAGTGGGATGTTTTTTTTACACACATACTGTGGCAAAGAGAGATTCATACATTTCCCCATCAAAGAGAAATATCAGAGCCAACTTGTTCTCTAAGCAAGAAATCATTCAATAAATCATTGAGCCCTCAATTTTAAATTGGTAATCTGTGAAACCCTCATTGTTTTTCTTTGATGAGCTGAGCTGTCGGTAATGTGGTGGTTTGCACCGCACTTCTCAGAGGTGACTCGTCACTCAGTTTTTGCTGAGTAGTGACAATGTTTTCCTTGATTTACTGTTGATAAAATTTTGACTTTCTATAGGTTGTTCTCTTTTCTCTGACTTCTTTTCATGGTGCCTCTCAGTTAAACTGCAAGGTTCTCTGCCTTTTATTCCAAACAAGCCTCTGTTGTTACTTTTTGTAGTCTGAGTCTGACTGATAATGTTTCTTCAGGCAAATATGAAATGTGATACTTAAGTTACACTCTTGTGGCTGAACATGCAGCTGTATGATGCGCACAATCATGCTTTATCAGGTGCCATGATGATGATGATCTGTAGTCAGATTGCCTGCTCTGTTGTATCAGATCAAGTTAAGTGCTACTGTTGGAGATGTTTTAAATTCTGTTCAAAAAGTCTGATAACAGGAATTTGTGCCTAAAGAGGTGTGTATACTATATAAAATACTTTATCATCGTTACAGCCATAATCTTGAATTTCAACTGTATCCCTGATGTCAACGATTTGATCTGGAAAACATGAAAGACCTGTTTATCTGAAAAATCCGTTTCTCCCAGTTAATTCAGTCAGTAGCTGTATGCGACACTCAGAGCATATATGATTTTGAGTCTGAGCCATGATTGTCTACACACAGCTCTCAACATGGAGGTGACTGAGAGACAGTGGCTAATGAATAACAGTGCTAACAGCGCAGTAATGGTGCTGACAGCTGTTTGCTGCTATATAAATGATCTGGATGTCATAGATAGATCCTCAAGTGTTTATTAGATTCAGTAAAGTTGGCTGGATTTAGACATATGTTCATTTTTTGCATGCATTTTGAAGATTGATGGAGTTTTAAACACCTCCCTTGAAAGTGCCGTAGGTGCTGGAACTCATCATTGATAAACATTATAACTGTAAGAACTCTTTTGCAACTCAATTTTAGGTCATAACTCACTGGTTGAGAAACACTGCACTTAGTTTCGAGGCTCAGAGTTGCAATGCTGTACTTTATTCAGTTGACTCAGTTTGTTGAAATAGTTTTCACATTCCTGACTTGATGGATTTATTTATGTTCATTTTGCAATTTGCAGTTTCATGCTGTTGAAATTCTCGGATTTCTTTCTGATAGCCGAGTAAACAAAAACTCCCAGCTGTATGAGAAAGTGATAACACAAACATATGTGCTCTGGCTGCGAGGATACCTGCCATATTTTGTTCCTTTTACCGGTCAGAGTGTAGAGGCATTGCTATTTCTTTTATTTTTTGTCAAACATTAATTTGTAGGACAGAGTAGAGAATTTTTAGATAGTACTCAAGCTGTGTGGCTCATACAGATGCACACACATAATTACAAGCCCATGATGAGATGACATTTAGACACTGAGATTCTTCAACCTATCAACAACAAATAAGGCAGTCTATTTCTGTTGGCATTTGTTAATGCATGAGTAAGTTTGTGTGCAAAATCAATTCACTGACTGTTAGGTAAGTACTTGCTGCATAATAATATAATGACTCTAAACTTTTTAGAGTACAAATCTTAACATGCCGTGATGGCTGAATAATTGCTAAATTCAGCTGCTTCAACCTCTTGATTGTGCATGCTGGCTCACTGTCAAGCTGTCATGGCTTGTTGGGAAACTGCATTGGAATGGAGTGGACATTAATGTTATTTGTTCCATCTGTGCTTTTCATGTTATGGGAAGTATAGAATAACTCCCTCGTTCACTCAATTACAATCCATACTCAGTAGATTACCCTGAGTGAACAGTAAGTTATAATTTTGGATACTTATAAGTCATCAATATTTACCACCATCACTGACAGGTGTAATTTTCTATTAAAAGTGAAGCATCATATTGTGTGGTGTTTAGCAAGTAGTGTAGCTTCATGCTATGGACACAATTAGAATTTAGACAATAAATAGTCATATTAAAAGTAAATATAGTGATCTCATCTGATTTAACTGTCTAACAAATATGCCGCACCATCTATGATAACTAGGGATGCATGATAATATCGGCACCTCATCAGTATTGGCCGATATTGGCATTAACATGAAATGAACTACTGGAATGGGCCAACATGCTGATAATATTTGCGCGTCATCGGTATCAGCCAATATCGGCTTTAAATTCAGGATTGGTCAACATGCTTTTTTGTATTTGCACAATGAATGAATATTACATACATTGCATGCATAATATGATGTTAATTCCACTACAGAAGAGACTTGATCCCTTAAAAATAGGTAGGAAAAAAGTGGATATATCAATATCAGTATTGGTCAGCCAAGTAAGTTATTATTCATCGGCATATCGGATATTGGCAAAAAATCCAATATCGTGCATCCCTTACTCAACTTGGGGTGTCAGTTTCAGTTAATTTTGCTTTCGATAGCCTGACACCCATTAGCCGTTAACTACCCAGTTAATTTTAAAGAAAAGACGCGCAAAATGTTGTGAAATACAAGACGCCTTTCTTTTTTTTCCTGGCACTCCATTGAGTCAGTGTGAACTTTACCACTGCATTTTCAAGCATAATCCACTGAGAGGTGGTGAAATTTAAATGTTTTGTGATGTAAATGACTTGCCTTTTATTTTCTGTTAGCCTTATTGACAGACAGTTGGCTAGCTGCATTAACGTAGTGCCCACTGTTAACCTTCCAGCGAGCTTGTGGTGCCGCTTATTTGTGATTGCTTCAAGTAACGCCGTCCTGGTGGTGGGGTGATGTTGCATCAGAAACATGGTGGCCACCCTCTGTTCACCCCCAGTTTGCCTCGATGAGTCAATGGCTTCATTTTGAGCCCCAAAACCCCTTTGAAAGTGTGCACTATGTAACTACCACTAGCTGTACTAATATTGCTAATGGGGCTGACAGAGCTAACAGTGATAACATAGTTAACAATGCTAAAGGGGGTTTACATCTGGGGCAACCTGGGGTGAGGCCGGAAGATGGCCACCATGTTTCCACTGTAACGCTGTCGGGTCGGGGTGGCATTATTGCTGACTAATAAATAAATCTATAGACCGACATGCGTGACCAGTAAAAATATTCTTGACATCCCTGGTTATTATTATAATAATCTAATAACTTAATTGCAAAATCCTCCAAAGAATAGACTAATGGTTTGCTCTTATCAACTATTGAACTTTATCTAGGTGGACACAGCTTTTTGGAGAGGAATACTCTTTGAATGATTCATCACAGTAAATTTCCTCTGAAATGTTCCTGTTAGATTAAAGTTCTCAGTGCTTCATCCAAGCACACTTCCTTGTAGGAAGGTTCAAGTGCAGCCACAGTTTATCTTGGCGTCCTGACACACTATTGTCACTGCTTCATCTGAGAGGGTCTGTGATGTCTCTGGATATAATAGTGAAGTAGATGTTTGCTATTTTCTTGGCACTTTGACATTTGACAACATTAACACTCCTTCAAGTGCATGCTCTAAGAGTTGGACTCTGTTCATATCTTACACTGTAAATGACTGGAAACTGCTTCATTTAGAGTTTCCCACAGCTAAATCAGAGCAGGGCGGTCAAAGTTGATGGATATTGTCAGATTTAAAAGGATCACATACATTCATTATGTCTTGGCATATGGGCATATCTGCATATAAGAAGCAACTATTGCATCATTATGTGATGTGACATATCAGTTTACTTCTGCGCAACTGTTGCTTTTGGAAACATAATAAACAGATATTTTCTTCTAAAGGAATTAAAAGTACTGTTTAAAGTTTTAGCTTCGTTCTCCTTTACTGTGGTTGTAAATTTCACACATAATCAGAGTTGTTCAGCTGTGTGATCCAGCACTGACCCAGTGTTTAGGCCTGCTCTGAAGAGGTGTGGTCCTCTGGCATTAATGTGTAAAAATGTGCCGTCATTCAGTTTTGGGAATATGACGTGACTTTGAGGAGAGCCATGTAAGTGCTCTAGGAGTTTTTTTTAAAGCTGTGAATAGTACAGGATCCACTTGACGTGCCTTGTCCCAGTTTCTCCAACAGCAGAACTCAAATAACCCCACGCAGCCTCGTCATTTGTTTTTTCATGGAGGTAGCCATGTGTGTCCCTGTATCTGGGGTGGAGTTGGACTGTGCCGTGTGTGTGTGTTTGCGGGATCTGCTGGTCTGCCTCAACTGGTATCTATCTTTGTGGTGTGTGTTTGTCTCTGTGCCTTTAAGAGGAGGGTCTGATGTGTGTGTGTGTATGGGTATTTCTCAAGCTGAGGAGGGGAGTGGTGGTGGTCTGGAATGAAACCTAGAGCTTTAGAGGGAATACTGTGACTGAGTGTGGGTGAGGAAGAAGGTGGGGACAGACAGATAGGTGGTGGACAGCCAGCCAGGAGGGCTTTTATCAGCACTGAGGGGACAGAGAGTCAAAGAGAGGTGAGCAGTGCCAGTGGAAAGTTTAAAGGGAAGTTTGAAGAGAGAGGAAGGTGCCCTAACTCCGACCCAGTATCTGCCAGGCCATGTCCATGCCCATGTTTGACCCAGGTCAGCGGCTGTCAGAAGAGCAGGACTATGTGCAAGCCTATGAGAACGTCAGAGAGAAGTATAAAGGTAACAACTCCCCCCTCTTCTCTTCTTCAGTGGCTGTCACTGTACAAGTGATGTTTAGAGCATGTTTGAATGGGAGGTTTGGGGTGAGTGAGTGCATGCTTCATGTTGACTGACTTACCAGCATTAATTGGTTTCATATTGATTTGGACAGATGTAAGTTGGTTCAAGAGGGCTCTCTGTGGGATCTAGAAACAGGAAGTGGAATACTTCTACTGTAGAAATGAGACTCAAATGTGGTCTGACACCTTTGCACAGAGCTGCTAGAGAGATATAAAGTTCAGTGTCAAATCTTTGTTATTAATATAGTGTGAGACCGATGGAAGTCATTCAAAGCAGTGTCACTTCATTTTAAATTTAAAACTGGTTTCCTCTGTGGTGAATTTGGAGAATTTAAAGGAAAGATTTGTCTCTGAGATGCAGGAAGCAGAGCTGTGGCCTTCATGCTAAGCAATTAAATATCAATAAAACACAAAGGAGTCTTAGTCTGTGTCCTCTTCTCTGAGCTGGCTGCTTTCTTTGCATACAGGGGAGTCACTGTGACAGTGTGGGCACAGAAAGGTGAGACATTTGGCCCTTGATTAAATGGCACAGGTCCAACAGTGCAACATGAGGGATAAGAGCTACATGCCAACAAGGCTGCACATGAGAAGGACATACACCTAATTATGTCTGGGTAAACACTGCAATGACTAAATAGTCTTTTTCATTTCAGAAAGCAGACACAGGAAGCAGGATCAACCTCAAGATGTTCCTGTAGGTCATTTGCTTACTTGGTTAATGAGTCTGAATTTGAGCAATGCAAAACCTGGGAGGGTTAATGCTGGATTTATACACCGTTCTACTGGTTTACGCATAACAAAATAAAGCTTGAATAGTTAAAAAACTGATCCAAAGTTGTTATTTGATGTCAAAGTGTACTGCCTAACTGATGCTCAACACTGACCTTCTTGACCTTGTAGCACTCCAAGACCAAACATCAAAAGAAGAGCCTTATATGATGCACCATTATGGTGTATGCATGATAGTGAGAGTCTGTGTGTCACTCTTGTTTGAGAATTTGAATTTGAAAGCTGTTTGCCCATCTTGATGATATTACGTTCTAATCCAGACTAACTTGCTTAGAGCACTAAAACTTCCTGTTTTAGTTCACATGTTGAATTAAATTTGTATTATGTTGGAGGTAGGGCTGTAACAGTACATATATTTGTTCTAAACCGTCACGGTATGGGAGTCATGGTCCGATGATTGCAGCAGCATGCAGAATACATGATATGTAGATTGATGCATGTACCATGGCACCAAAGTTCACAAGCTTGAGTTCTGTCCGGAAACTTTTAGCCATTCGCTATTAGCAGCATATGCTGAAGTTAGCATAACAAGTTGATTGTTGATGAGCGCAACAACGAACTACTACCTTTACTGATTAATTTAGCTATCAATAAGTTTTACATTCAGCCGAGCTTACACGCACGACAGCGATTGCGACAGCATCAGCAATCATGGCAGAGCAGATGAAATGGACATGTGGACCTACAACCTCAACAACCCCCCTTCATTAGACTTCAGTTCAAAATCATGGCAGAAGATAAAATGCCTCCGTCTCTTTCAGAGGAGGCACATACACATCCCTGGCCAAACATACATATCCTTTTTGTCCTCAAAATGACAATTAGCAACAGTAATATTATGCACTGCCTACTTTGTCGGCCTAAAATGGTGGACATGTCAACCTTCAAGAATTCGACATTGACAGCATGCATTTTGTAATTTCTCTGTATCTGGATATGGCACTTTAACAACAATTAGTTATTACTTGTTGAACACCTGTTTAAATGTCATACACTGATGTAATAAATTGCCTCTAATGAAGTTACTCACTACTCAAGCAGTTTTTGTACACAATACTTTCTTATTCTTACTCAAGTAGTTATTTTAATTAGTATTTTTACTACCTGAGTCAATATAATTATAAAGTAACAATACTTTTACTTGAGTGCTGTTTTGTTTACCCACCACTGCTGATCAGCTACAACAGCAGCCATGAGAGAGTTGTGTATATGACATGGGTGGTGTATCTGATGTGTCTGCGTTGCTCCGCTGTTTTAGGGTCTGTGAATGGAGACACGTCTAGCATGCTATGGCACATTTGGCAGCATCACCCAGATGTGTCAGTCACCAAGATGATAAGTGTTTGGGTGCTTTGAATGTTTAGATTTATAGCCATGGTAGAAGTCTTATTTTAGTTTTAGTTTTATTATTTCATGTATTTCGTCATTCTCAATTTCATGGTTTAAGAGATGCTTTTCAGTTTTATAGCCTGTTGTGACCTGTTGCCTTTTAGGAAAGTGTTCAGTGTTCGCACAGTGTAATACAGAAGTGTTCAAAAGGTTCCTTATTTTTTATAATGAAAATAGTTCACCAGAAGTTTCCAGTGGGAAAAATGCTACCCTAGTCCCTAACAAGAGGATTTTGTCTGTCTTTGACACTTGTACAACTTTCTGTTCAAAATAAATGAAAACAAACATGTCCTTTGCCTTTAAGGATTTATTTGTGCGGTACCAAATTCGAGCTGAACTGTGACTGTGGCTCCTAAACCAGGGTATGAACCAATCCGTGACTTCTGTGTACCGTTACGCTCTTAGTCTGAGGACATCTGAGGTGTCATATTGAGTTTTTGTCCAGCTGCCTCTTGCCTGTAAGGGTCACTCTCAGGCTCAGTGTGCAAGGAAAGGCAGGTGAATTACAGCAACATCTGGTTTAGGCTCGGACACAGGCTGACAGGAACAGCTGTGTGGATTCCACCTGCCATCCACATACAGTGGAACATAAGTGAAGAAGGAGCTCTTTATTTGTGGGGCCTAAAGTAGTTTGTATTGTGCAGGCCTTATAGTGTCTGTTTGTGTAACTGTATTAAAGTAAGGCATTGTTGCTGAGAGGCAGCATGGATGTTTAGCAAAATCTCTGGTTAAAAATAGGTCGGAACTAAAAGCAGAAATTATAACTGGGCACAATGTCCAACCCACGCACAAAGGGCTATCAATAAGGACAAATGGGCCTAGTCCTGGTGTCTGTGTTGGGAACAGTATCATTCCATCCAGTCACAACAGTCTAGTCATTTTCTTCCCATGCGGTTGCCTACTGTGCATGTCACTGTGGGCAGCGCTCCTGCTGTGTTGCTCTGGCACCAGTCTGGTGCTCCACGCCCCTGTTATAACCTCCAGTCCCTCTGCCAAAATCTCACTTCCTGTTACTCTTTCTTATTGTTGGTTTTTGACTTGAAGCTATTTGTTTTAGATAATTCAGTCTGGACAAATATTTGGGAGAAAAAGGGAGGTGGAGTTTAAAGAGGGTGAAAGTTGTTTGATCAACTGTTCCTTGTGGTGTGAAGCTGAACTAGTTTTTGAGCTAAAAGTGGGTTTATTGTTTTGGGGTTTGTCACGAGATGTCAATGCTTTCCATTGCTTGAGTCTGTGCATATGTCTGTGAACTGAATAACTCAAGTATGGCCCACTTCAAGGGATAGTTTGGATCTTTTGAAGTGGGGCTGTATGAGGTACTTATCCATAGTCAGTGTATTACGTATAGTAGATGGCGGTCAGCAAGCCCCCAGTTTGGAAAACCAGGCAGGGACCAACGGAGAAGCTAAGCAAATACTGCTGTAGATGGGGCTGCAGCAAAACTTTATTAACCACCTAAAAAAAAGTCCCACCTAAAAAAACTATCAATTTAGGTGTGCACTATATAATATTTTCATTACTTTACCTTGCTGTCAGACAGCATTTTCCGATGGGGAGCTGAATCTGTTTTCTATGCTCTCTTTAAAGCCAGACTCCATTGAGAAAAACAGTAACTTAACATAGCTGGAGTTGGTGGTCTACAGCTGCCTCAATCAGGTAGTTTGTTCGTGTTATTATGTGACTTTAGCATTTGAAAGGGTTAGTTGGATTTACCAAAGTCACACTGTAACACAAACTAACTAACTGAACGAGTTAGAGGAATCCAGGTATCCATGCTGCATCCACGGCAGTACATTGCTTAGCATCTGTGCAGGTACTCCTGCCTGCTTTTCCAAACTGGGTGCTTGCCAACCGCCATCTACTGAAGGTAATACACTGACTAAAAGTAAGTACCTCATAGAACCCTTCTTCACAAGATCCGAACGGTCCCTTTAATGCTGTGTTCATGTCATATTGGATCATACTGGAAGGAGCAGTGGAACAGGCTGACACCTTAAACACCTTTTTTTTTATTAGTTGAAAGACTTCCAAGTGGAGTTTCATTAATGAATTTAAAATCAGCAATTTCTAACCTGCAGCTGATTTTCATCATTTATTATAAGCAAAATGTTATTGGATGAATAACTTAAATTCTTATTGCCTTGCTCCGCTGACAGTGATGGATTCTCTTCTATTTTTACCACTTGTGTTGATGCTGGTTCAAAATTCATAACACTGGTGAGAGATACCAGACCCTAAAAAAAGTATCCTGCATGAACAACTTGTATTAACCACTGAGAGACTGAATGGAGATGTTTTTTCCTGAATTTAATAGCTTTATCTCACATAAATCAAGTTGTCATTCTTGTACAAGCTGTCTTGTGAGGCAGATTTGCATAAGTTATTGCAACAGGTGAAATTCTCCCGGGAATGATCAAGTGTGGTTGAGTGGAGCTCTGTGTTTATAATAGCAACTGAACAGATCTATTAGTGTAAAACATGCAGCTCTGCTTTAAATACTCACCGCACATATATCCCAGGAGTTTACTCTGTCAGTCTTCAAGTTATTCTGGTTGAAAGACAAACTAAAAAGACTTCTGACATTTAGCTCAATGAGCTGTTGCTTAGGAAGGTCGCAATAACATATGCAAAGAAAAGCAGTTTTTCCTTCTACTACTGTTACTTGTCTTGCAGCATCAAAGCCTATTTAGTACCTTCGAAATACAAGTCACATTTGACCAATGTTGGATATCTGTTTTTGGAACAAAGCTCCTATGATTATGCCATCATAAAACTTTGGCTGGAGTGTTCAAACTCCCCATGGGAGTGCTTGGAAAATCTGAAATACTGAGGCAGGAACAGTGCAGGGTGGAGGAACTTCAATATTGAGTCCCTCAACACTAACTAAGTACCTACACTTAATAACAACTCCACTGACCTTGCCTCAGACTCAGGTGATCCTCAGAGGAATTTTCTGAACATCTTACTGATCTTAGCCTCAACTATGTATTCAAGGTCAGTTGGTGGTTTCATGTCAAATAACCAAGAATCAGTTATTTTGGAAAAAAGGAATTTCTTTCTCAAACTTTAAGGTTTATGATTAATAAACTGCAAAGATCAATATTGTAAACTAAATCTAAGAGAAAACTTGGAGTTTAAAACTTTTTTTTTATACAATAAACTGAAATAAATATAAATATGAGACATAGAAAATCAAAAAGAAAAGAGAGGAAAATTTGCGACTCTGTTAAGGTTATCATGGAAGTTTAAGCAAACAAATTTGCAAATGACACATAACACCTGCTGTAAACATAATACCTTTTGTAAGTTACTACTGTGAAATAGGATAGTTAAGAGAAACCTTCGGATTTAAAAGCTGTTGTTGGTAACTTATATAAACGTGATCTTTTTTCATATTTGCTGAAACTGCTACTGTATCCACACAGTAGTACATGAGGCAAATAATCTGTGAAAAAAAATCACGACTCTCTGCCTCCTCATAGTGCATCAAATGACATTTGCAAGAATCCACCGTACGTAATCAAAAACAACCAATCAGAGCCGAGTCTCTACTGCAGGTGTCAATCATGTCAATCACTGCTTGTGAACTGCGGTCAACTGGCAACTGGTAGCGGAAATAAAATCTGAATCAAGATTCTGCATTTACTGCATTACCTATTTCTCACCCAGAATGTTTTCACAAACATATTTTAGTGTAGCTTTAAAATGAGAAAGTTTGGGACCTGGCTGCCATGTTGAGCCAAAACGGAGCAACGCTCACCAACTGGAGCAAAACTTTCTCATTTTACAGGTAAACAGTACACTAAAATATGTTTCTGAGAACATTTGAGGCAAAAAATAGGCAATACAGTATCACAAGTTTGACATGTTGACCTTAGTGCAGGAGCAGTGATTGACATGATTGACTGCTGCGTTAGAGACTCCTCAGTTCTCATGTACTGCTGTGTGAATATAGTGACGGTTTGAACAACTATGACAAAAAGTTATTTTTATAAAAGTTACCAACTGTAGCTTTAAATATAGATGAATTTTCCCGTTTATTTTCCCCCTTTGCTCTTTTGAGCTTTAGGTAAACTGTGGCAGGTTTCATAAGGCAGTGACAATGGTCTTTGTTTTTATGAGCTCTTCTTTGTGTTTGCCTTGTAAAGTGGAGGTCTGTGATTAAATCCAGCCCGCAAGGTGGATTTTAAATGTATTCAGTGTCCCACTCCCATTTCTCAAACAGTCTTCAATAAGCATATGCACTGGAAACCCTGCAGCTACAACAGACCCTGTTTTTGCATTCAGCCCGTGTGTGTGTGTGTGTGTGTGTGTGTAAATACCAAAAGGGCTCACTTCTAAAAGGGTTGAGATAAGTTTGTCTTGTGAATCACTGTTGAGCCGGAGTGTCCACACGGATCACCCTCCACACTTCACTTCCAGTACTTGCCTCAGATCGGTTTCATGCAACTCGATCTCACATTCAAAAATAGCAATAGTCCTCAAGTTATACACACATGTTAGAAAATAGAAAATCACTTATACGCACACATAATCACAACACTTAAGCTGAACCTGTAAACTTTGGTTGGGGATTTGGAGGCATCATTGGAAGCTGTAACAAAATCAGGCTGCAGGGATTTTATTTTATTTACAATATTAGTGAAGATATAAGAGACATGGGACTACAGTAATATTCATGTAAATGTTCTATGTTTGATATTAATCAATATCACATATTCTTTTTACAATGGTAGATTACACTTATATTTAAAATGGTGTCTAAGAACTCTAGTATCCTGTTTTTGTGTGCGATTGTAAGTTTGTATGTCCATACGTGTCCTGACAGCTCAGTAATCCGAGTTTGTTAGTGCAGTTTGGTTCACTGTGTGAACTCGTATTTCAATGGACTATGCTTGTCTTTAACCCTAAAAGAGGCTCTTAAAGTGAAATGACTTTAAGTTAATTAAAAGGCCTCCTACGTCTGCTGTTGACATTCTAGGAGCTGTCAGTCACCTGCTGACACAATCTGATTTGTATCCACACGCAGAACAAGAAACAGCAATTTAATGACAGATTAATCCAGCGTTCATGGCAGTTTAAACCAGTCGGACAAATAAATCACATTGTAGCTGTTGGATGTATTCGTGGAAAGTGTGGATTTGTGATTTTTAAGCAGGAGTTTTTCTTTCATCCATCAATTCTTCAGTTTTTTTGCCCTGCTGTTGGAAGGCAGGCTGTGTGTATGGTTGGTCCAGAGGAAAGTTTCAGTCATGGAATATGATTTAGTCTGCATGCAGGAACTGAGACACAAACAGAGAGTTATTTCAGAGAGAAAGCTCGTTCCCTGAGGGTGTCTCTGTGTCTTCTGACTGTCAGATTATCGTTACTATCTAAGACAACCTTAAAATAATGACTCAGAAAAATAGACTTGACTACAGGGTTTCTTTTTTTTTTGTTTGTTGAAAACATGAAAATTAGTTATGTATTCTGCACCTGCACACCTCATTCTGCAAATGTGAAACACTGGACAAGAGAATAACAGATGCAGGTTAGGTCATTTGTGCATTGTTTCGAAGCGTCTCAGTGTGATGACCTCCACTGACAGAGGACATACTCATATATTATCTCCACATATGTTCACACATACACTCAATCCCACAGTGCTGTGTCAACATGACGGCTCAGTGTACTGTAGATTACCCAGGACTCTCTGCTGCAGCAGAATCTTCTCACCTGTTTGCTACTTCACATGAGCTTGTAAGATGACCTGCTTGGTCTCTGTGTGTTCACATGTAAAGCTCAAACATACTGAGTATATGATGTGTGATCTTGTGTGTGTGTACGTGAGTGATTGGACATGACCGTATCAGGACTATCCAGTAAAAATGTATCTCTATAAATTTAGCTTTCCTTGAACTAAGAAAAAGTCTTGCTTTTAACTATTAATTAACCAATCAATTGCTTTAAAGGTAGGGATGCACTGATTTTGAAATTCTGGGCCAATACCAATACTGATGTTTAAAAGAACAATTTGGCTGATAGCTGATACCGATGTTTTTATAGTGTTGATTGTTTTGTTTTTGTTGTTATTTATCCCCCCTTTTGTGCCAGGGAAACAAAGAAATCTACACTATACACATAACTGAACTATTTTAGAGAAATGAAGCCCTTCCTTACACTGTCCTTGAATGAGCACAAATTCAATAATACAAATTTATGAAAGAACCTTTCATATAACCTTTCACATGAAAAAATCTTGAAAAAAACGCTTTAAAAGCCTTCTTACTATATATATATACATATATATCTATACATATATATAGATATGTATGTATTTAACATTACTGCAAAAACATCATTTTACATTACTGCAAAAACATCAACAAATTTCTCCTTCAAAAGGCTATATTTATTCAAGTTTCTCGCCAAAAACTACATTTTACAAGATTACATAGAACACATTATGTGAATATTATAATTTGCCTATGACCAATACTCAGATTTACTGAATAGAACTTGAATGCATCATTATGTAACTCAATGTAACCTCCATTTACAGTTAGTTCTGGCCACCAGCTGGTTAGAGCTATCGTTAACTAGCTGTCCTTCTGCAAATTTTAACACGGATTCGTTTTTCACAATGAAGCATTATCAGAGAAACAATAGGGTGCATCCTCTGGTGTGACAAATAGTGAGTTTACTAAATCCTTTCATCCCAAAGGCATCCCAGAGAAGACCTCTGTAGGTCCTAAACATGTTCTCTGTTGTCCCCCGGACACTGGGACGCCCACTGCTACCAGCCATTTCATCACACAACAATGAGATCACTCAGTCCATTTGCCAAAGAGTCATTTTATTCTTCTTGTACCTGCTCATTAATTTTGATTTGTGGCCGTTAGTCTTGAGCGTGGCTTTTTAGCCTGCGCAAAACAGAAAAAGTTGGGCCACTGCCACCAATGAATGCCATAAGAAATGCCTATCACAATGGTTCCCAGAACCACAGATAACGTCTTCAAACTCCTGATTTTGTCCGAACAGCCAACCCATGACAGGTCAAATCATAACAATATAGAATAGGGAAAAAACAAGCGGCAACCTCCGTGGCTGAAAAATGAATCCAACTTGGAAGTACCAAAAACTAAGGTTCCTGCGCCTCACAGCTCCACCCTCTTGTCCAAATAGGGTCAACTCTGCCTCCAAAAACAACAACGTGGCAACAGCAGAAATGCTGAACTTGAAACTTCAAATGGGAGTCCACAAGCTAATAGGTGACATCACGGTGGCTACATCCATTCATTTTACAGTCTATGGCAAAAAAACAGCAAATCCTCACGATGTAGATCTTGTGACCAATAAATGTCTGCAACTTGTTACTTAATTTATCAATTTATTATTACAGTACTCTCATCATTTGTTCTTAAAAGGGCCATATGCTGGAAATTATGGAACAGATACACACTTTATACTATTATTTCTTGGTCTTCAAGTTAAGTACTAAACTAGAGAGCCACACAAAGACTTGCACAAAAAGAATACTTTTGTTTAGAGCTGATAGACACACTTATAAGCCTTTATGCAACAAACACTGTGAAAACACCCTGAATGAAAGCAAATAACCATGGAAATAAACTAAAATAAAATAAAGGCCTACTTGATTATGATCGGTAAGGTCCAATAAACACATTAAACATCACACTGAAGCCACCAAAAGCCTAAAACAGCTGTTATGGTGCCAAATGCAAGAAGCTTTTACATTTCAGAAGATATAGTGACCGTATCCTACTGGGTCTCAGACAGCACTGCTCTGCAGTTTGTCCTTACTGGTCATACCACTTTATCTGGCAGTATTAGATGAGTTCACATTCTTTCACTGAGCCAAAATCCCCTTTGATCATAAATGACATCAAGATGTAATTGGTTTCTTTACTGTCTCTGGTTTCTTCTGCGGAACAGTTTCAAGTCTGCAGAGAAATGCAAGTCCCAACCATGGACCACTGTAAAGTGAACTCAGCCTGGAGCGGATGGAGCAGAGCTGCTGTAATAGAGACGGGATTTGTGTTAGAGCGAGGGATTAGTGTCTTCTCAAACCCAGGGAGTCAATAACAGCTGACAACAATTATGTAACCAGACCGCAAGATATTAACCCTAACAAGTGATTTTAATCTCAAACTGAATCAGGAAGTTTTCAGCTACATCTCGTGGTGTTCTTCATAGCCTGTGATGTGATGGAACGCCCCCCAAAAAACTTATCTTAAATGCTTAAGCCCATTTTTTGGGAATATTTCTCTGCTTTTAACAAAATTTTTGAAATTGAATAAATTAGGTCTGTTGCAGAAATCTTAAAGAGTACGTTAAGTTTTTTCAACCTGGACCCTATTTTCCCATGGTTTTGTTTCTAAGTGACAAATGAGTACAAACATTTCTGAAACTGGTCCAGTATTGAGTGAAACTGCAACTGCAAAATGGACTAAAACTAAACCATTCGGGGTATGTTCAAGCTGTCACTTTATGTTCACTAAAAGTGCTTGTTTTTGTCACTTACAAGTTATGACACATTCAGATTATTATTCTAAGATTTTGACAACATTATGGAAAGGATCCCTAAAGACAGACCTTTTTGTTAAACCAGAAACAGCCTCAAAATCGCTATTGCCAAACCCACCAGACTCCACTTAAATAAACAGTAATTTTATCATCGTAAGACACACTTCATTTAAAGTCGACAAAAACAAAATAAAATTCACAAAAGTCATCTTGGTTCATCTTTCCACTGTTCCAGCAATCAACAGCTGTGGTTTGATTCAAATAAACACTTAATTAATCTACTTAGATGTGAAAATATGCTGGCTATATAGACGCCAAAATGACTGTTTATTTATATGGCGTCTGGTGGAATCGGTGATGCAGATTTTGGGGCTTTTTCTGGTAAACAATATAGTAATAAATTGACAGACACTTAAAATGATAGTCTGAGCCTGACAGTGGCAAACACAAGTACTTTGAGTGGACATAAACTGATGGTGTCAATATGCCCTCAGTGGTTCATTAGAGCCTGTTTTGCCGCTGCCAGCTGCAGCAGCCTAGCTCAATATGATAATAAAAAAAAAAATGTTGTTCCCAGGAGTCAGACACAAAACATTAAAAACAATTAGGTTTCAGTTAGACAATACCGACGTTACCCTTTACACTAACCAAAAAAAAAAGAAAAAGAAAAAGAAATAAATAAAAGGTAATAGTAATAAAAGGTTAATTGTTTATCATTGTTCAAGAACAAACACTTGCACAAATACAGATTAAAATGCTAAGAATTTGCCTATCCACATTATGTAAAATGAAGTTTTACTAACGGTCAAACTTTGAAGCCATGATTGAGACTGGCATTTGTCCTAATTTTAGACATGCAAATGATCAAATCAGGAGACTGATAACAAAAACACTGACTACATAATAAGGAGATGGACATTATATCCTTCACTTCCTGCATACTGCACTTCTGCTTTAACTGTTGCTCTATCTGTTAAAAGTAAAAAAGAATCAATGAAGTTTTAACAATTAACCTCAGGTGACTTAACAAGATGATGTCAGTGTTTACTTTCCCACAGTGTGTGTTGATACACATGCCATACGACGTCCGCGGTGTGTCTGGTCAGATATTGACCAATAGCAGTGACACTATGACAGGATGTCTTTCTAATCTGCCTGTGAGGATGATGTCAGCGGCAGGGAAATTGGTCTGGTCGCAGGGAGATTTCTGTTTCCAGGATACAGTCAAATATAAACTGTCATCTTATCCTGCCTGAGTGCTCTGTACGGTGGAGCTATAAAAGATTGTGAGTGGATACAAAAATAGACCAGAATATCATTCTGAATAGTGATTGCACCCTGCTGCATTGCATATAGGAGTTTTGTATCCCTATGTATGTCCATTTTGGGTGTTGATTAATTACCTCAGAACAACCAGTCATCCCTCTGTCTTTAAGTGCCGCCCAAAGACTGTATGAAGTGGCCATTCAAGGAACTGCAGTTTTTGGCACTTGTGCATTGGCATCATTTTTCAGCCGCTTAGTGCCACCTTCAGCTTTGCTTGAATATACATCCCTGTTTGAGCGTCACCATGTGTTTACTGTTCATCCCTCGGTCTAACCTGTGTATGGCTATGTGAGGGTACATGGAGATCCTGGCCTCACTCTGGTCCTGGCGTGTGGAACAATAGCACTAACACTGTGGTGCTGGCATGCTACAGTAAGCCAGACTAATGCCAGGAATGTCAGTAGTGAGCTGGCTGGCACGCACTCTATTTTTCAGCAGGGTGCCTGAGTTTGGGAACCACTGCTGGCTTTTCCACGAGTCCACGCCCAGCTACTGCTGAAACCCTTTCACATTTTGGTGACAGCTATGAGCAATAGTTCTGGAGCAGTGATTCAATTTAATTTTAATTTTTTTTTATTTTATATACTTTATTAATCCCCGAGGGGAAATTCAACAGTAATAACATTTGCATTGATTTTGTTTCACCTTTTGATCGAAGTTTCAAAGTTGAGAAAGAATGAGCTTATAGGTGTGAAACATGTGATTGAGTATTGGAGATGAGATCATAATCAAAATGGTTAATCTTTGTCTTGAAAGCTCTTCAAAATGTTGTCATCTAAATACTCTGAATCATGTTTTATCTTCAGTTAAAGATTGAAAAGGTTCACGATGAGCTGAGAAGATTCTCCTGTGTGAAGGTTTATAAGTCACAAGTTCATGGTGGTCAAAGTTGAAACACTCTGACAAGCTGTCAGACAAACAAGGTTTTCACTCTACACACAAAGCACTGTACACATGGATTTCCTGGTGCTTGTTTTGGCGAGAGCGCAGCAAAATATTTCAAAATGTTACAGCATCATTATCATCTTCATTCATGTCTTTTGAAGGTCACAGTGATCAGTAACACTGTCCACACAGAAGGGATTTGTTCTGTGGTGATAAACTGTTCCTTCGGCTGGCCCTAGAACAGCCTCTAGTGGACCTCTGTCAGTGCTACACAAAAGGCAAAAAGACAGCCTGAATGTGTCTCTTTCACAGTTGTAGATCTGAAGGATAGCGGGCCTCAGAATACATTTTTCATCTTGACACATGCTGTGAATTCCTCCTGTGTTGCTGTTTTCCTGTTAAGTGCTTTCTTTCTTCTGTCTGACAGTGCTTCCGAGAACACACCACACACAAACCATGTTCCTCTGTAGTGTAAGACACCGTCTGTGTCTACTATGCCTCATTCACACTGTGTAGTATAAATCAACCGTCTGTTTATTATTACAAATTTGAGTATCAGAAATTAGATGGTGATGATATCTCCCACTTAGTGAAAGGACAACAGAAGTGTCAACAAACCTGTGACAACATGCCTACGAAGCCAACATCAGATGGGTTGGGTATCGCTTAAAAATTGCGATACCAATACCAGCATCCGTAAACTGATACTGACACCTATAGAATACTTAATGTGATACCTCTATGTCTACATCATTCTATACCTATCGTGTGAATGGAGTGGTGCGTAGTGTATAGCCATACTTTCGAACATTTTGTTGGCATCTTCGTATGCTGAACTGCCAACTCTGTCAAATACATTCTGCTGCGGAAGTGTGAGCTTCTTGCAGGGAACAGTTGGTGAGAGTTGGCCAACACACACAGTGAAAGGACACAGTGTTAGCATTACACTGCTAATGTTACCTAACAGTTATTTACCGGTTTAATGACAACAGAGTTGAGCCATTTTGGTGCTGGTGTGAGTTTGTTGGGACCATTTCATGACCCGGTGTTGGATGTTAGCTGCTGCTGCTGCTGCTGCTGCTGCTGTGTTGGCTTGTGCTTACCAGGCAGACATAGGACTGTCCATTTGCTGGGAGGAGAGCCGCGCTCCAGAGATGGCAGCAACAGAGAGTTGCTGCAGAACGGTCAGGGATCAGACTCCTGGCTCAAAAAATGATCAAATGCAGGTATCTTTTGAAATTAGAAGTTTTGATACTATCTGGGGCTGGGTTATTTCAGTCTATACCTTAAAGGTATCACATACTGATACCCAGCCCTAAACATAACCGGCAGTTGCATCTACATCAAGTCACTTATTCATTAAATTCTGCTATTTTTAAGGAGCTAGTTTGTTTCTATCGGGTTTTACTTGTGCTACAAGTTTGTTACACTTCAAAAATAGCAAATTTAGGTCATTTAAATGACAAGACTACAAGGCTAGCAGTGGGGCTAATTATCTTGGGATAATGTGTAAATACTCTCAAGTTGTAATAATGGCATGTTTTCCAGGTTTGCAGCATTAGGTATTTTAACATGGAACATGGAAAATGCTTGTATCTGATTGGCTGACAGGTGAGTGTTGAATTTTAATCGCAGAATGCCTTTGACATTGTTCTGGTCAGCAATAACCACAGTTTAAAGTTAATGTGGAACATACACTGATTAGCCAAAACATTAAAACCACTGGCTGGTGAAGTGAATATCACTGATGATCATCTTGTTACAATGCAATATCCTACTTGGAAACCTTTGGTCCTGGCTTTCATGTGGATGCTACTTGACACACTCCCACCACCCAAACACTTGTGAAGACCAAGCACACCCCCTCATGGCAAAGACACTGTGATGGCAGCCATCCCCCCAGATGGCTGCCATCACCCCCCCGGTACCCCAGAGGTTCCCCTGATCCATGGTGGGGCATCCTTGGATCAGACTTGGCTCTGACCTTTAGAAACATGGACCTGGCAGATCCTTTGAGTCCTTTTGGTTGTGAGCTGGGGTACCAGCACTTCCCATGGATGCTTGATCGGATTGGGATCTGGGAAATTTGGAGGCCAGGTCGACTCCTTGAGCTCTTTGTCACATTTGTTAGGCCATTCCTGAGCAGTTTTTGTGATGTGACATGGTACATTGCCCTGCTGGGGGGACACTGCCATCAGGGAGTGCTATTGCTATGAGGGGATGTCCTTGGTCTGCAATGGTGTTTGGGTGGGTGGAGTGTGTCAAGTGGCATCCACTTGAATGCCAGGACCAAAGGTTTCCCAGCAGAACATTGCATTGTAACAAGATGATGAATTTTAATCACTTCACCTGTTTGTCATTTAATGTTGTGGCTGAGTTAATTGCTGAGCATAATTATTCTCCGTACCTCAGTACCTCATCAAACAGAGAAAAGAGAGTACACAAGAGCAAGACAGGGAGAGCCTAAAAATGAAACAGAGAAAACAGAAACTTAAGTAAATATGCTCTGTACTTTAGTGTGGTAACTTACTAAATTCAGAACTCAGAACCACTGTTTCCCTCTCACAGACTTCATGTGCTGGTAAATGCTCAGAGGAGGTGATGATGGATGGGTTCACCACTGACCCACTTTTATACAGATTAACCCTATGGGCCCGAACGACGCATAGTGCGTCCAAATTCACACCTGTTCTTCTCTGTGGATTTTCTCCGCGACCGTGCGTCATAGCAAGAAGCCACTTTGCTTTCCGACAAGACCAAGCACTTGTCGGTAGTCCAATGTTTTCACAGCAAAAAAAATGATAAAGTTACACTAAAATTATGTATAACAGAGCTTTCATACAGCTCTGCACACACATTACTCTTGGATGGATTACTCACGAATGCAGGGCCGCACAGAAATGCCACGCATATCACATGAAAGCGCTGGACTAGAGTTTTCCACTGATACCACACACATCATTATGCTGCCATCCCATCACACTATAAATCCAGATTAATTGTCTACAAAATAA
>NC_065527.1:41282446-41293722 GCF_006386435.1 Epinephelus moara | reverse complement strand
AGCATGTGTATGTAGCCTTTATAATGACTGTGATATGAGCTTAAAAGTAAAGGCAGTAAAAATACCCCAAAAACGCCTAGGGCCCATAGGGTTAAAGAAAAAACACCACTCTTTCTGTTGTTTTTGTATATGGTAATATTTGTTTGTGTTACTGCTGACATAAACAGTTAAATTTGCCCTTTTTTTAATGTGTGAGAGAAGCAGGGTGTGGCAGTAGTAAACAGATTATTTTTAGCTGCTGACAGTTGACTCACTGACTGGTGTGTTGTCTGTTTGTATATGTGTGTGCAGATGAGCTGCAGCAACTGCACCTGGAGTTTGATATCACTTTAATGATTCCAGACAGCACACATGGGATGGCACCCACATTATCAGCTCCTCCCCGGGCCCCCTCTGATGGTGTATATCAGGCCTGAGATTTGTTTGGCCCTTTAGCTGACCCAGTACACACCCTCACCCCTCACCACAGAGTGTCCTGGTCCAGCTCCAACTTCTCATGGCTGAACTCCATGGTGGAAAGAGCCACATCCCTGAGAGGGGTGGAGGGGGTGTATCAGGTCTTCCACCTCTGAGTAAGAGGGACATGAGACTTTTGGCTGTGTCTCAGACTGAGTTTTGACACCGTAGTACTGAACAGCTGCATGGAAAGAGAAACATCGACTCACCCGGGTGTGGAGTCAGGTGGCCTACTATGTCACGCAGTGACATTTAACAAGGAAACTCAATTTTCTGCGTCTTCTCAAATACTTCAATTACATCATGAACAATGGCATTTGTCATGTGGCATCTTTGAAAAGCTTTTATTTTCGAAACCATTTCTAGGAACAAAATCAGCACAAAAATTGAATTTAACAGTGTCAGATAAGAATGAACAAAGTATAAAGTAATTGATTGCAGATGTATCGGATATCTTACACCTCCTCTCTGATTATTGATATCAGCATTAGTATTCTGAACCTATTATGATATGAATATTGTGCCTTAATCCAGGACCGGCAACCTTTTTGATATGAAGTGCCATTTTAACATTTTCTTGATAATTAGTGTGCCATATCAATATAATGTTAATCCCTTGCTCCTGAAAATGCTGCATAAAAACTTGTGCTATGTCCTCACCTTTTATTGTTTGACGCATTGGTTCTAATTAGCAGCAGCGCTCCTCCCTCACAGTCACATCACAGTATCTTGCTATGACTGCTAATTGTGGTATTTCATTCACATCCATGCTGTCATCAATTGCAGTTCTAAAGTTGCAAACTTTCCGTGTGTGTGTGTGTGTGTGTGTGTGTGTGCATGTCTGTTTGTATCATTTTGTGTCTCCTCTCTAAATTTGGAGGTTTTTGTGTGTCCGTGAACACCGTATGAAACTCTTCATGAGTTCTTGTTTTTCATCACTAGCAGTTTGTGGAGTTTGAGTCGCAGGTTGATTAATTGATCAGTCGATCCAATCAGAGCTGATCAGACCAGATCAATGATGAGAGAAGCAGCTGTGTGTGAGTAAAGGCAAACTGTTGGACCCAACACAATAAACTGTTACTGGCTTTATGTATTCCGACAGTGCTTCTCATGAACAGTCCAGCTACAAAAATAGATACAATACATGTCGGCAGATGTTGTTATTGTGACAGGCTGCCACAAATATATAAGTTTGGCAAACCGTGCACTTAAACATTTAGAAAAAACTCTCTGGCATACTTACTGCTAGTGTGCTGTTAGTTAAGCTACAGTGTGTTAGTGGTGGCATGTGTTCCCAAGGTTGCTGACCCCTGCCTTAATCTCTTCTCTTTATAAATATGCATCACTTCAAGTGGAAAAAGTATGCACAACTTAATTTATTATTAAGGATTGTTTTTGCTAGCTCTGTTCATTAAAATTCAATATTTAGAAGTATAACAAAAAAAATGTCTTTGTGCCTTAAAATAGCTTTGATGTAACTCTACACTTTTGCCTCACTTAGTATTTGTGAATCACTGAATATGCAAATAAGCCCCGCCCCTCAGCTGCTCGCCTGCAACTCAAGCGTTCCTGCTCACCTCTGACTCTGCTCACCAAACACACAAACCTCTGCTTATATGCAGAACTAGATAACATGAGCCTATGGCTTGACTACGTTGTTAAACAGCTAATAATGTGTTGCTAATGATAGATAAATCCAAACCTGATTGCCAGCTCCGACAGGTTGAAGTGAAAGTGAAACTTGACATAGGTAGCCAAACCTGGCTTCTCCTCATTATGCTTTAGCGTTATGGAAAGCCCTGCCCTGCATGTTGACAGGATTGGTTCCTTAGGTTTGTGACGTAACAAACCTGGGAAGTCTGACTCCCTTTACTTGAGACTGTCACTGTTACACTTCATTTCCAAGGCAAAAATGCTAAACCATGGCATTTACTGCTTATTTCGCAAATGATGTGTCTTGTAGCATATAAAACACATCATATTAACATATTAACAAGGTTAAAAACTTATTTTCATTGTAGGGGGATCTTTAAATTAATGCATTTTTGAGGTCACATTTGTTAAACGTCAGATGCTCAGTAGAGAAATGGACTGTAGTGTAGTGTAATGTTATTTCTAATTACAGAGTAGGATATCCTCATTAAAATGATGTTTCAGGTGTGGCCTGCCAGTTGGTGCTTAATGTTTATTGTTTAATTGTTAATTGTTCATCACCTGGGGCCTTTGGTGCGAAGCCCTTTGCTTGACTTGACTGCAGTGCTGAGGCTGCTACGTCTGTGCAGGCTGTGTTTTTTTTAAAATATATCTTCACATGGCACTGATCTGAAAGGAGGAGTGCTCCAGCACTGTGATAAAATGTGGGTGATGTGGAACAATAGGGAGCTGTGTGGGGTAGACTGCTTATACCCACATTACCATATGTTTGTTATTTTTTCACATCTGTATCTGGCAACTTAACTCCACATAAGACTCACCACTATACTGCAGTATGGCATATGAAATATAATGTTATCATGTGAACGTGTGTTTCACTGTTGTGCACAATATCCCAGGTGTCACTGACCAATTTCTGGCAAAACCAGGAGAAATAAACCCTTCCTAGTGCAGACATTTGACTTGTCAAACAGCTGTAACTGATAACACTAAGGATAGCTGAATTCCATTTAGTTGTGCCAGTTCCAGGGCTCTGGTATTGTTCATGCTGGCTCACTGGCATAGCTTACAGCCACACCCAAAAATGGAGCAGATCCATCAGTTATCAGTTACAGCTATGCCACCCCATATGAACAAAATGTCTTCTGTCAGAAAGGTTGTTCATGCACCCAATCATTGCATCGCAGTATTTTAAATTTGCTCAAGATCTTCAGATAGTCGTGTGTGCAGGCACTGCTTTCTCCCAGGTTGTTTACCGCCCCCAAAGAGGTCTGCAAATAAAGTGCTTTAAGCTCAAGATGGCTAAGTCTGGTGTTTGGGCCATTATAGGAACTGCTGGTCTCAAGAGTAAAAGTCTAAGAATGTTCTGCCTGAGAGCCTCAATTTGGGGATTAAAAGTCCTCGGTGAGTCACAACAAAGTGAAATATTTGATTAAACAGGATTGAACTCAGTAACAAGGAAGAGACTGCATGTCTTGTTGTATAATTGTGTTGTTGTCCTTTTTGGGTTGTTGTCCTTAAAAAGAAGCATTTGGATAATTGAATAGAGTTAGACTAAATGTCCCATTTTGTTCTCTGTCACAGTAAGTGTTTATGAATCGATCCCAAACTTGATATTGAAATCTGCGCTTATGTTGTCATCATGTGAAGGGTTAATCTCTCCAGTATCCCCCATCTCCCACAGATACTGTACCGCTCTTTGCTGCTGCTGCTGAAGCTGGCTGAAATGTGATCTGTGCTTTACCTCCAGTCTGACAAGCATTCATTGATTGTATATTGATTGGGAAAGGGGTCATTACAGCCCTCCTGAATAATTTCTCAGCTATAGCACAAAGTTGTAGCAAACCCATGGCTGAAAATATACCAACAGTGTAATGCAACTTGCTATACAGGTGTTTTACACTGTTGCAAGTGTCTTACTAATGTTTTCTCACGCGAGACACAATCATTTGGCAGCTCAGTTGGGCACAAATACAGTGTGTGTGAGAGAGTGCAAGGTCAAAGGCAGGCTGTTTAATTCAGCAGCAGTCTGTTAGAAGAGAATATAGGTTTTCCTTAACCAGATGGCTCCTGTTAAAGGACAACTTCGGTATTTTTCAACCTGGGCCCTATTTCCCCATGTGTATGTGTGCGTATGATTCATGGGTACAACTCGTTCTAAAATTGGTTCAGTATTGAGGGAGGTGGATGTGTGTGTGTGTGTTACGCTAGACGAGTCAGAGGTAGGAGTCTTTTACATGCTATTCCCTGGAGTGTTACCGGAGTTTTTGGAGTGCTCAAATAAACGGGCCTTTTTCCCGAACACAAGAACAGGATGTCGCGCAACANTCTGAACCGGTCAGTGGCGAAAAAACACACACTTCATACACACATACTCATAGCCCTCGCCCTCTCTGCTCCAACACTGACTGACAGCTGACTCCACTCATAGCACTGGCGATCTGAACCGGTCAGTGGCGAAAAAAAGCACTTTTAATGCGCAAACTTATTCGGGACGCATTTGCCCCCGTTACCGTTTTAGCTCGTTTCCCGGCTCCGGCTGCATCCGCCTCCCTCAATACTGAACCAGTTTTAGTATGAGTTGTACCCATGAATCATACGCACACATACACATGGGGAAATAGGGCCCAGGTTGAAAAATACCGAAGTTGTCCTTTAAGTTAAAAAAACAAGAGCTGAGTTTGCCCTTAAAACATCTATTTATCTGCTCATGTCTGATCACATGGGCCAAATGACTTCCTATTTAAGAAGGATTTTGTCCCCAATCATTTAGTGTAATACTTGTTTCATGTTTTTGATTTACCTCATAAAAGAAGCCTTGTTTTGTTTCAGACATTTCTAAATCCTGGTTTCATGATTTAGTATGTTTGGTGGGTTTGCGGGCAATGTTAGATATTTCAGCTATTTATCTTTTATAATAAAAAGCAGCTGTCAGGGCTGTTCTCTTTGGATCAGGAGAATACTTCAGGCATGCAGCACTGAGAACATTATAATGTTCATTGTATTGTAATAGATGCTTTTTTAAAAGCTTTGCATTTAAGTAGTCTGGCCAGTGAACACTTAATTAGGAGGAGACAAGCCCTCAGCAGGAGATGGCATTGACTCTGAAATCTGAACCAGTGCGATCCCGTGGCCCTGATGCATGATGGGACCACATGACCATCTGTCCTATAGAGCTGTGTAATCACATGATATGATATTGATAGAAGTAGCAGTTGTAGGTACCTTGGGACTCTGTCTTTGACCCAGTAACAACAGAAGCAACACAAGAGGGCACAGGCCTACACATGAATATGTCATATACACACCAAACAACTTCAAGCTTACAAAGTATAAGCCTATTACTAAATCATGCTGACTCAGAACATTGTGAAGTGGATGATCTGAGCTTTCCAGGATGCTCTGAGGTTTAGGCAACACTCTCTTGATTGTGTGTTTCAGTGACTCATAGATTTCACCTGTAGCTGAGCTCCCTTTCTTCATAATAGTTACCAGTCTGTTGTTGTCATCCTGTTTTGACATGTCAGTTTCCAAAAGTAGAGCTTTAAGGATGAAAGAAAAAAATGGTATTTTCTTCTCATTGTCTCCAACGTCTTCACTGTGTTGAGCTTGGCTTTATGACAGGAACAAAATAGATCATCACAGTTTTGGTGTTAAAATTAGACAAGAGAAGATTACATTGGACACTTTTGTGCTGATCTCAAGGAGGCTTTCACATCAAGGACCAGGGCCTGGAGTTGAGTGGACTTGACCACAAAGTCCAGTTCGTTTGATTAGTGGGAACACTGTGTACTCTACTGTGCATGTTACATTTATCTGTGCCCGACTTGAAAGGTGATCTCAAGTATGTTTCATGTGTGTTGTGCATGTGTGATAAAGTGGGAAGGCGGGCCAGAAGATTGCTGTTGATATTTTCCTCAAAATAACAAAAGTAGGCATAATGTCAAGGTGGACTCCCTCGTATGGGCTTGATATCTTGTAATTGTAATTCTACACTGTAGCAACAACATAAACAAATGTCACATAGGTAATGACGCAAATGTACTCCGGTACAGAACAAAATTACTAATATGAAAGCTGGGAGGCAGAGGAATTTATGGGAGGCAATCATACTTGGGCATGGTATGAATCTGGCGTAGCTAATATGAAAACGCCCTCTAGACTTTATCTGCAAAAACCTCATAGAATCTTATTTGACCTCTTGGACAATATGTTTAAATCCTCTCTTCATTTGGAGCTGCCAGCTGGGAAAGTTGCCCCATACTACTCTAAAGATTCGCATACTGCACACAATACAGTAGTGTATGTTTTTGTTTTCCACTTTTGGTCACAGTCTTAACTGTAGCGGCATATCCCCGCTGTCATGCTCTTCATACTTAGACAGAATAGCAATTTCAGTGTTGCTGACTTCATGCACGACACAGCATAGTGCCAGCCAGTCACTGGAGGCTTGAGGAGAATGCTGAGTCAAAGTCAGCATAACCTTGTCTGTCATCTTCTAAAACAATACTGTCAATGATCTAAATATGTAAACCGTTAGGACTCTTGGTGTATTGGCTATGATTAATAGATTGGATGTTTTATTAAATGATTATAGATGTGATTCAATTGCATGTACAGCAACTGGTGAACTCACATCTCACAGTCATAAACCTGATTTTAATTTAGGGTAATTTGTTGGGAATTTGTTTTGGAGTTCTAATTAGTGATTTCAGCTGTTAAAGGAATGTAGTGTAAACACAACTATTGCAGAGCGAAGTAATTTAATTTTGTTTCGATTGCAAAATTTAGTTTCCTTAAATGTGCACTGTCATCTGAAACCCTCCGAGGTCCAAGGTCCCCTCTGCAGCACTTTTCATGAGAAATAGAGAGGCTCCTTCAGTCCACAGTATTTTAGGGGGAGATTATGCTGAGTCACTGACGCTGTTGTCCTGAGGATGGAGAAATAAACCACCCAGTGACTTTTGGTCACGTTTACCTAAATTTTATATTTTTTACTTCATCAGACTTCATACTTTTATAACACCATATTTCAAAGTAGATGGATTATTTTATCTCTTAGACTGTTAGAGTGATATTTTATCAGGGTATTTATGTCTTTAGTGGGTTGTATCTCATTCAGCAGTATTTTTTCCTGTCACTTCCTACCCCTCTGTCAAAACAGTCATCATATCACACTTTCTGCATTGGCGGCTTTTGGTCAGCTATACGCATTGTTGTGATGTGATGGTAGAGCGTGACTGGTATTGGTGGAGGCACCTCCCTGAATACCACAAGGATGAGACGGGACATCAGGGAGGGGTGAGAGGTGGAACAGAGGGATATGTGCTCCTTTCTTTAACAATTTCTCTGCTGACAGGAATTATGTGCGAGCCAGCAGGAGAGAGAGGCAGAGAGAGAGAGAGGGAGTGAACAAAAACACTAAGCTGCCAACTCCTGTGGCAGCAGTGGAGCAGAGAGAGGGGAGAGAGGGATAGAAACAGCCCGCAGTTAGCAGAGAGACGCTTACATCCTCCAGCGTGGTGTTTCAGTGTTGAGCTGACCTTGCAGAGCTCAGACTCGACTGTGTGGAGCCTCAGGCAGTCGCGAGCAGGGAGACTGTGAGCATGGATCCTGCCAGGTCTATCCAGCATGAGATCAGCTCTCTCAAAGGTACTCCTCTTGCCTTTTTAACATTTTGTTTCCTCAGACTGTTGTCATCATCACCGTCATATGCTTTGCAGGACCGCCTTATTTTCCCACAATCCCTCTCTGGTGAGGACTTCCTCATCGTATAGATGCAGGTTAAAGAAAAAGTTCAGTTTTAAAGGCTTCATGGTACTTGAGTTAAACAGCGGGATTATAATCCGCTGCTCTCTCTCTCCCTGCATGTTTTTGTGGATAAAAGGAAATGAATGCTTTTGTTCCCCTTTGTGTTCAGGCGTGACCAAAGGGGTTGGAGCAGGGGTCAGGGGTAATGATTGTGCTGAGATGGTGTGTTTTACAAGCTGTGGGAGGCTGCTGCTGCTGCATGCGGCACGTTGAATGCGTCTGCGCCGAGAGATGCAGAGCAGGTCGGCTGGTGCAGAGGGGCTGCTGCTGCATCGCCGCGGTAACAGCAGTGATACGGCCAAGTTGCCCTGCCCCTCAGTCAGGGATGGGACTGTTTAACATGGTCAGTAGTGAACATCTGTAGCATCTGTAGCTGTGAAGGAAACATGTCATCTTCTCTGTTTAAGCTGCAGCATGGTCAGATGTCTCTTCTTACCATTACATCAGCAAAGCTTGCTCCTCCCACCTATATCACTGACAGGTGTCTTACTGTTTGACTGTCACAGAATAACAAATATAGTGATGTAGTTTAAATGTCTTTTTTCCTATATATTATTTCTCCATTAAGGCTGGTTATTAAACCTCAGTACCTTTTTGGCATGGATCAAATTGTATTTGTAACACTTAACACAAACTTTCCAGTGTCTGGTCTAGGGATGTCAGTTTTGGTTAATTTTGCTTTCGATAGTCCGACACTCACTAACCGGTTGGTAACAGGTTCATTTTTTAAGAAAACCACGATGTGACCTTAAATACAAGAGGTCTTTTCTTTTAGTTTGGCTTTCCATTGACTCAGTGAGCTTTAGCGCTGCATCTCAAAGAGCTCTACATTTAGAAGTGGCGAAATTTTAATGTTTTGCAATATAAATATCTTGTCTTTTATTTTATTTTCTGTTGGCTCTGCTGACAGACAGCTAGCTGGCGGCATGATCATTCGCGGCCAGCTAACATAGCGCCCACTGCCCACCCTCCAGTCTCCACTGGTTAGCTAGTGATAGCATTGGCTGCTCTGCACTGTGCACTACCGGGGTTGGTTGAAAGCTTGACAGTGGAGCCACTCATTTGTCATTAGCACTGGTAGTGCTGTCCTGCCACTGTGACAGGAATGCTACAAAACATGGTGGCCAACCTCCGTTCTACCCCCTGGCAGCCATGGTGAGTTAGCGGCTTCATTTTTAACCACAAAACCCCTTTAAAATTGTTAACTCTGTTAGCACCACTGGCCGTGCTGACACAGCTAACGGTGCTAACAGAGCAAACAGTGATAGATAACACAGGGGTTTTAAGGCTCAAAACTGAGCCACTTACTTACCAGAGCCACCTGGTAGGAGATCAGAGAATGGGCACAATGTTTCTACAGCAATGGTGATGGTGCAGGACGGCATTACAAGCAGTTATCGCTGAATCAGCGGTGCCGCTAGCTTCCTCCCACTAGACTTGGGGTTGTAGGCAGTGTAGTAAACTGAAGCGCGGCAAAATTAACGTATAGATCAACATGCATAAAACATTCTGTTGACATCCATAATCTGATTAGTTTCATAATCTTGTTTGCCTGTTCTTTAATTGGATTACGACAGCATCTGATAATTTCTTTCATTATCAATAACTTTGGCAATTATTTACTAGATTAATTATTTAGAAAATGTCAAAAATTAAAGAATATTAGGATATTTCCTAATTTAAATGAAACTTTGCCAAATTCAGACTGTTTCATTTATTTTGGGAAAGTTCTATTGTTTGCCATTTTATATTTTAGACCTTTGGCATTGTTAAATCACAAAATGGGTTGTGTTGAAAAACAAGTTTGTTAGTGAGGCACTGAAGAGAGAAGGTTCTTTGTTATCAGTACAGTAACTCTGTTATTGTATTTGATATAAACCAGGTGTGGTAAAAGTTTGCTGACACATTGTTGCATGTGACAACACATTAAATAGATTACCCAATAAGACTTCACCATTTTTATTTGCTCTACTTGCAAAGTAAAACAAAGTCTTTTTTCCATTATGTATTTCATTTAAAAAAAGAAACACAAACTTAACTCTTATTGGCATGCGCCCAACTAAATGGATATTCTGAGCAGCCTGTGTCCCCGAGGCATCTTAATATATTCAGATGCTACTTCTCTCCTCCCATGTGTCTCCCACACCCTGCAGACACCACTGTCTGTGTGGTTGGTATTTCCAGACTAAGTTTGCCAGGTATTCAGGCCATGGAGAGTGTGCTACTTTTACACCAATCTTTGAATCAATGTGCACCATCTACATCTCACTAAGTAAATGATTAACAGCAGACTGACTGACATTTATAGGGACTTTAAGCCTCCAATTTAAGGAGACAGAACCAAACCAGACTGGTGAAACTGGCTCAGCCCAAAGGGGAGCCTTTTTAAAGGCTGTTCTGTGTGGAGTTGAGGTTTGTCTGGAGTATTCTGGCGAAATGTGGTAACACTTTGGAAGAGTTTTCAGGGTGGCAGCGCCATTTAAATGATCCTGGAGAGAGATCTGAAGGAGTCCTGCCCACTGGGACGGGCTGAGAATGTTTTCCCCAGGGCTCCCGCAACAAAAGCTCCTTCGCTTCATTGAGCACTCCCAATGGAGTTACTTAATATGTTGAACACTGCTGCTGCTTACTCAGTGCAGCTCAGTTCATTTGTAAGCATGTCGTCACCTCAACACCATTGCTCCCATTGTGCATTCTTGTCAGCTATTTCCAGGCACTTGGTACAGAATCAGCTCTTTAACATAAGAGCCTGTTGATTATCTCCGGTATGTGTTGAGACAAGCAAGGCCACTAGTGACACATGGCCTTGGTGACTTATCACTAACAGTAGATTTCACTCATTAAAACACCCTAATATTCCACTCTTTTACCAGCTTGCTCTGAGTCTTGACCCAGATATTTTGAGCTTATTTCAGGCTCATGCATGTTTCTGAACGAGGACTGAGGAAGACTTTTAAAAAGGTGTATTTAACTACATTGCTGGATGACTGAATAAGACCTCACTTAGACTGCAAAAACGATATTAAAGCCATTCCTTCTGCTTTATGTTCTTACTTTATTCTGTTATATCTTTTCAAGTGTTATTTTGTCTAATACTGGATTTTGTATTGTTTTTTTCTGCAACTGTTTATGCTGAGAATCTTGGCCAGGTCTCCCTTACAAAAGAGGCTTCCAGCTTCACACAGGCTTACCAGTTTAAAGGGCCAGTGTGTAATATTTGGCATGGTTTATTGTCAATCTGAATCTGAATCTGAATATTCTACCCATTAATATGTTTATACAAGTGTATAATCGCTATAAAATAAAATTTGTTTGGTTTTCGTAGCCTTATAATTATGCTTTTTTATATATATATA
>NC_065527.1:41272548-41282059 GCF_006386435.1 Epinephelus moara | reverse complement strand
AGTCCGGAGATATTGCTAGGCTAAATAAACAGCTGAGCTCTGTTTACCGGCTACGCTGTCAGTCAGTGTGCGGTCTGGAGGTTGGTGGAGCAGAGAGGGGAGGGGGGTCCCCACTCGGTATGGTAAACGAGTATGTGTGTAAAGTTATGAAGTGTGTGTGTTATGCTAGAAGAGTCAGAGTTTGGGATGGAGTCTTTTACCCCCTGGAGTGTTACCGGAGTTTCTGGAGTGCTCAGATAAACTGGCCTTTTTCCCGAACGCTCCTCTGGTCTCCTGCTCATGAGGGATTCATTACAATATCGTAACATGGTTTAGATTTATTGGTCATATGGTTTGATTTCTAAATAAACATTCACCTCGTCGCTAGATAGACCTACTCCTGAAAAACTTGTGCGCAAGGCTTTTTGTCCCTACGAGGCCACCGTCATTTACCCGACGGGAGGGGTGAGCAAGTGAGCCCTGCAATCTAGAATTTGGCCACTGATGTCACTGTTTTCAACCCATTTTACACACTGGCCCTTTAAATAAGTGATCCTTGCCTTTTCAGTTGTGAGAACAATGTGAACACAAGACCTGCTCTTTAACTATGAGCCAATCTACCAGGCTGTTGGCACACTTAACCTGTTTTAACCTTTGGCCTTTGTGGAGCTCTACCATTAGTTGTGTCTGTAGCTCTGTGTGTTTCGACACTCCCTCAACTTCAGGGTTTCTGTCTCGCCCTTATCAGCATGTTTTCACAAACAGTGCACTGTTGTGAATGATGCGTTCTGAAGGTTATGTGCTGGTAAAAGGAGGATGGCAGGGCTTTTAAGCAGGGCAGGTTCAAACCAGGGATATCCAGTTAAAAGGAAGGTCAGGGCAGGGGTCAGCACACTTGACTTCTGAGCAGCTTAGTGTTTCAGATGTATGTCGCAAAGAGGCAAATTAGCTTCCTGAAAGGTTCGCCTGACAAGTTCACTCTTGAATTTTGCAGAGCTACTTCAATATTGCCCACAGATATAAATAGTAACAGATTGTAACATTACCATATAAACTGTTTTTTTTTGGTTAAAAAAAAGGGGGATTTAAATGTCATAAAAATATTATAGAAAAATTGTTTTGGAAAAAGTTTAAAGTTGCAGGCCCAGTCCCTTTAATATTCAATCACTACCCCTTGCTTTCCAGTGTCACCTTATCTCTTGGAACAGAGTTACAAGGGTTAGTGGTTAAAATATTCCCCTATGAAATGGGACAATCCTTCCAGACCCTGACATGTCGTCAATAGTCATCAATGCTGGTGATTACATAAACAAATGCTGCATGTGTTGCTGCACATTGAGAATAAGCATCCTTTTGTCAGTTGTCAGGACGTTCACAGTTTGTTCACAACTTAGGGTTCATGGTATCAATCGATCAAACAAGTCGTCAAATAAAAAAAGAACACTCTTCAGGCCTCTAGCAGTGCTCTGTAGGCTGACATTAGCAACATGTGCTCCTACCTGCCAGTCTGCACTGATATTAGAGGAGTGGTAACACGTGCAGCAATGTTGCTGCTGGCTTTTGTTTAGTTTTGGGAGTCATATGCCATCAAAAAGGGGGAACGTGACATGGAAATATGTCAAAATGCAGCACTGTCGTGCACAAATCAGCAATAGTAATGTAATGTTAGCTTGCTATGCTGCTGAGGCACCAGCATACAAACTATTTCTTTTGTTACGCTTGTTATTGAGAGAAGGACCATAGTACATTGAAACAATAGTAAACTAAGATAATACAGTGGATATCGTATTTTTTAATCTTTATTGACAAAGAAAAAGCTTTTTTTTGTGTGTTTTTTGCTCGTACAGTACAATCATCTTGCCGATGATTTCTCATAATACTTGAAACGTGCTTCTTGAAATCCTTCATTTGGAGGGCCATGTAGCCCCTACACTTCAGCCGACCCCTCTATCCCAACAGAAATCACACACCCTACCCCTAGACGTGAACATGCAAAATGGAGGAGTAAGCTTTAGCTGGTAGAGGCACGGGTTGTATTGGAAATGGGGCAAAGTGAGAAACTTTCAAGTCCATCAAAAACGGTCAAAAAAGTCATTTTCTGTACATACCATAGACTTTATACCAAGATTGATAACATGACTTCACTCCCTCCCACTGTGCAAAAATGAAGCCAGAATATTACGGATATTTCTGCTGCCATTTTAAACATTTGGAGCCAGAGTCTGCGCAGTAGCAATGGGGAAGTGGAGCCCCAGTAATGAGGTCCCGTCGATACACCCGTCTGACCCAATCACAAGCTGCATCATTGATAGCAAGCACACAGTTGACACACACAGCTGTCAATCATGACGTCAAACCCCCTTTTCATAGCATGAATAATGAATTAAAACCAAACTTATCAGAAAAACAAACACTTGAACAAACACCAGCATGATGAGAACCATCGAAAATGACTTTTTGATGTTAACTTTAAGTTTTTAGTTTGGTACATGTGGGCAGGGTTTATGACCTATAATGCAGCCTATAACTGTTTTGGGGAGCTGTCATGTCGTCCGTCTTCATTTACAGTCATTGGTATGAACATGCACTTGTGTTCAGGAGGAAGCAAACATACAGCACACATAACAATACATATATAATAGATATTACCTGATACTGGCAGTACTGCTTTTCATATTACATGTATTTGGCTAATCAAGTGTTGGTTTGTTTACTGATGGCAGCAGTCTTTGCTGGGCGCTTTCACTTCATTTCCTTTTCATAACAACAGTGACTGTTGCTCAGGCAGGGTCAGCCATTGTTTTTACTGTATTACGAGTTATGTAGTGTATACAGAGTGCTGAACAGGCAGCAGCTGACAGCATGTTTGCCAATAAGCCCTGCAGGTGATCCTGGGTCATCAGCTGTCTTTTTCACCCTTGCAGCCCTGCAGGCGGACCATTGTGTCTAACACGAACAGAGGCGAACAGGAAGTGCCTTCTAATGTCATGGATACATGTGACATTGTTTTGACATTGCCTGTTATTGCAGTATCAGCGAGACACATCTTTAACACATGCTCACTTTTGAAGAAAACTAAAGTAAATTCATGTATTTGTGGTGATATTTTCTATTGTTTAATTGATTAACTTTAGATATTACTTGTCCAAAAATAGGATATTGTTTTTTGTATATTTTTTATAGTATCAAGACTCCTTAATGATCAGTTGGTGAAACTCCCTCTTCTAATGATTGATTCACAGGCCTGATGGCAGCTTCCAGTTGGATGAATAAACAATATGTGGACTCTCCATAACCACATTCATAAAGTAAAAAGACAGCATGGTTAAAGTTATGACAGGGTTATTATGTGGCTCCCTAAGGACCTGTAAGTGTATAGTTTAGATTTGAATCTGCAGTCTGGAGATAAATAAGTATCCCTGTATGACTGGCTTATTTCCCACAGTGACCTGTACATGTGCATGTGCAGTCGTGTTCTGTTTGGTCTGCAGATAACAGTCCAGTACAGCAGCGTTTTCTCTTTCGTCCACTGCTGCACTTTCTGCTCGCCAAGAATTTCCCAGCACAAGATGATCCACAGGGACAATGCAGGGGATAAAAAAAACGGCTGCTGTCATTTGGACAGAGCAGAGGGAGTTGTAGTTAGAAGTAAGAGACACTCATGAATGCACTTAATATGTGTGTGTGAAATCTGGATGTTTATCGTCATATTTCTGTACAGTTGTAAGTATCATGTGTCAAGTGGTTTCATTCATGAGGCGTGTCTGTTGAATGTTGCTGAGGCATACATCCTGTCTGTATTTTAATGCTCAGAGACGAAGGGCTCATATGTCACCCTTGCAGTTTCAGTAGCAGCAGTATTCGGTAGCTCTGAGATGCTTCAGTTGCTATTTGAGCCGCAGGAATTGGTGGACAGCCATGTTTCAGATTCCTCACCTGTTTCTGTCCAGCCAGGGGTATGATTCACTCCAGATGGGAAAACTGGAGTCACGTTGTGCAAAGTGTATATTGCATGCAAAGAGATAAAAAGACATAAGAGTTTATCCCATCTTATTTAAAGTGGTTTTACTATCTTTACACTGAAGATGTACTATTAAGGATTTTCCTGTGATATAATATATAGACTCATACAAAAGTAATCCCTCTCAATCATCACTTATGACCCAATAGAAGTGTGTAGCAGTGTATTTATCTGCATAGACCCTGGGGATGTTTCTAGGGACAGCGTGCAAGTGGGTTTAGGACTTAATAAAGAGGTAGCAACCAAGTGCCAGACTGTAAGCAGCAGGCATCCAAGAGGAAGCTACAAAAATGGTGGACACAACACTGAAAATCAGCGAATGAGTGAATCTGGGGATGGCTTTCACTTTTGCCGACGATATTGTTTACGTACAGTAACTGACAATTCCTGCGTAGTATACTTTTAACAATGGCTCACATGACTACTTGCATACGAAAGAAAAGGGTTCCTTTAACGTGACAAACACAGAGAATTACTACAAGCACCAAACTGCAGACAAAGCATACTAAAATGCCCTTAAAATGATCCCTTTAGAGGAATACTTTTACCCCCAAATGACCATTTGTGTATCAATTACTCACCCGTTATGTTCATTTTGTGAAAAAACTTAGTTTTTCTTACATGCCTCCATGATAAATGAAAAATCCAAAACTTTATCAAAACATCAGTTTATAAACTCTCACACAACTCGTGCTGTGTCATCCAAGAGAATCCAAGTCAGATTTAGCCAGTCGTATGCTTAGTTCTTTCCAAACACATCCATTTTTGATAAAAACTGAACTGAATGTGAAACTTGTCTGCTTTCCTCAAAGCTGGACTACATTAACAAAAACAGCAATTTTACCTCACTGAACATGGGAGCTTCTGGTCTTCTACTGCCACGATGAGTCCAAATGAACCTTTTAGAAACACCGAAGTCACACACTAATACAAACAAACTACCTGTTACAGCAGAGGTGACCAGCAGCTCCTGTGTTCAGTGAGGTAAAATTACTGTGTTTGTCAGTGGAATCTGGCTTTTAAGAGAACATAGAAAGGTTTTGCTCTCTGTTCAGTTCCCTATTAGAAAGGGCTGTCTGCTTGGGAAGTACTGAGCGTACGACTGGATAATGTCTTTGATCATACTGCATGAGTTGTGTTAGAGTTTGTAAACCGATGTTTTTATGCAGTTTTGCATTGTTAAATGCGGACCCCTATGACTTCAATTCATCAAGAATTTTCTCTGTTTTTGGATTCTTCGTTCACTGGAAACATAAGAAAAAAACAAAGTTTTCTTTCCGAATTCAAGGTAACACAGGGTGAGTGTTTGATATACAAATGATCATTTGGGGGTTGAAGTATTCCTTTAAAACACTGTGCCAAAACAAAAATATTTTTGCTAATCTTGCTAATAAATAGCAACACTGGGCAGTCATTACTGCATTAGGTATTCACAAACTCACACTCATACTATGGGCAACAGATTACAAATTGATTTTTTTTTTACACACAACACAAAACTGTCAAACCAAGATTTACGCCTTGAAAGAAAAAAAGGGATGGATTAAAGCATTTTAGTAAACAAACCTCTAAAATAATGAATACCACAGTTGCTTTGCTTACATTTTAACCTGATGTGAGCTCTTGAATGCAGTGTGAGTGTATTATGAGTCATAACAGGATTGGTATAGCCTGCTTCTAGACCTTTGAACTGCCACTCGCATCTCAGATTTGTCCAGTGATTGTGTAAAGTAATGGAATGGAATAATTTTAGCAATTCATGACATAAAAAAAATCACTGTAATCGTCAGTGAAATCGTGTTAGAGCTGTCAGTGAGTCTGTCAGTCATGCTGGTTGATATGTCTGGCTGCGATCCCAGCAGAGTGGCCTTCTAACTTAGCTGATATGATTACATAATCTCATTAACCCCAGGTTTCCTGTAATTCAGAAGGGCAACTGCCTCCGTAATTTGACACATCCTGCCTAATCATCCACTCCTTCCTCTAATCCTCCCCTTGGTGAGACATGATTACACTCTTCATGCTTTGTTTTGTCAGTGAAAGGGGAATCAGCTGCGGGATTGAAACCAGGTGACCACTGTAACCACTTGTAAGACAAGTTTTAAAACACAGCTGCTTCTGAGTTTTGAGCTCTCTTTTGTGGCCAGAAGGTGGCACTGTTAGTGAAGCTACTGCAGGCTAAAACAAATTGGTGAAGGCCTTAATGAGATTGCATTGAGTTAAGTGCTATAAAGACAGCTGCTATTTCCATAGCTTTTATCATGATATTTGGCTTTATTTTCCTGTCTTTACTGTTGCCTAGAATGGTCCTGTGGTCTGCACATTAATCTCTATCTCATGCCATTAAAAGCATTTTCTCCATTAGCCCTGGCACTGCTCAATCCATTAACCACTGCAGCAACACTTGATGTTTGTGATTCAGGACCACTTCTGTTTTAAAAATACCTTTTCTCCATTTTTACAGGCTGTTAAATTTTAAAGAGTATGTTTTTGAAACAGTGGATATTTCACTTTGGAACCAACTGCTTTTTTCTAACTGTGTTTGCTTCTTTCTTGTTTTTATTTTCTTCTAGGTAAGTGGCTGTTCCTGGCTTTAAAACTGATTGTGGGGTTGAGCCGTGGCTCCAGTGTGGGCCAGTGGAGGCTGTCAGGTGGCGCAGAAAGGGTGAGCTCCTAATGCAATGATCCTCTCAGACAACAGTGTTATTAAAAAATGAGGTCTCTGTCTATGTCACAATATCCCCACACCATTGATCCAATTCATTTTCCACTTGTTACACACCAGCTTTGTATGTGCCCTGGCTTTCAAATGAATACAGCTTTTCATTCGGCATAATGATGATAGTGACCGGGCAGCCTGTGCTGCGGTTGTTGGTGGCATGAGAGGCTGCAGGATGTTCGTCATCATGTCTGACATACTCTTTGCTCTGATGCCAAGTTGAATCAACTGCATCTGTATCTGATCTGCAGCTCAAGGGTGTCTATGTCTCTGCCCCTGTCTTTCCTTCTGTACTTTTGTATCTCAAATGAAATCTTTAACCTCTTGGTGAAAGGATGGAATCACATGTGATGCACAGTCAGTTTTACAAAAGTGTCTACTTTATGTGTGATATTAGGGCTGAAACTAATTGTTATTTTCTTTTAATCTATTCTTTGTAATGGCTTGCACAATCTGTCATTAAGTATATACAAAAAAAAGTGATAAATGATCATCACAACTTCTCAGAGCCCAAGGTGAAGTCTTATATAAGATAACTGGCTAGTACCGTTTTTCGGTTGTTCCAAGTGCGGAGAGAGCATATGTGGCCGCATGAGGCTGCCTAGAGGAAAGGTGCTGCTCTCAGCGTCTTTTTTCAATTGTTCCCATGAGGAGAGAGCATATGAGGCCACATACGCAGTTAGAACTATGACAACACGACTGAAAAGCCCATGTCTGGGAGCAGCTCGGCCAGACATTGAATGACCCTGGGCAGTGGCAAACCTAGACTCTGGGGCGCTCCAGGCAAAGAAGCCCAAGGGGGCTAACCCCCTTCACTTTAGTCAGCAGATGACAAGCAAGACACAGGAACTTGGCTTGGGTCTTGAGGAGTTGAAGCATTTATTTACTGAAAAATAGGCCCATCTGTACTGTCCACATAATGCCGATAGAGCCACCGGGGTAACTTTTTCCAAATTTCTTTTGGAGCCCCCCCAAACATTTGCCTTGTTTGCCTCTCTTGATGATGCACCCCTGCTGGTGAATGTTGTGCTTTTATCACCATACACATTATGCACTTGTTGTTAGCTGTGTAGTCAACCCTCTATTAATATAGCGTTCCGTTAGCTACATAGCTAACATTAATGTTAAGATGTTGGTGTCACAGAAACAAAACCCACACGCAGCGCTTCCTTAAAAAATGCTTAGTGCTTATATGGACACATGCCCCAACAGTCCAAAACCTAAGATATTCAATTTATGATAATAAAGAAAATCAATAATCCTCATCAGTAAATCCTTGCATTTGGCCTTTTTCCTCCTAAATTACTTGAACAAGAAGTTGATTGTTTTGGCATTAATTAACTTGTTGAATGACTTTGATGCCTTCTTAGATTTGTGTTGCAAAGCTCAAAGTACTTAAAGTTTCCTACACATGAGACATATACTATATTTTGCTTATGTAACTTTCCAGAGTAGGTTATATTCAGGCAACCCTTCGACTGACATTTAAGTTTGTCAGTAATTGTAAGTTATAAAGCCATCGTCCTTGTGCCGTTTCCAGAACTTGCCTGGCATGAGACGAAGTTATAAAAGCTGCAGGGGCTGTTTGTTTGCCAACCCTCACCGCAGGCAAAACAGCCGACAACAGCCAGCAAGGCGCCCCAGCATATGAAAAAATCTGCTCTTTCCTCATGAGACCTCTCCTTTGCCACTCTTCCTCCAGGCACCTCATAGTTACTATCATGCATTTTTGTCATGGTTGTGCAAAGTCTGGGAGTGACCTGGAAGAGGACAGATGAGAGGGGAATGGAGCTTGACAGAGGGGAGGTGAAGCACTCAGTGAAAGGGTTTATTTTCAAGTAGCCCCTTTCACACTGTCACGGTTGGGTTTATGAGGAGGGCAAAACTGATATATAGGACTTCACTAATGGCACCGCACACATATCATGCTGACAAAGTGGCCTCAGAGTCTTTCCTGGCCTAAGGAGGTTTGTATCTATGGGAGTGTCGTGATGGGCTTTGCCAAAGTGCCTTTAGGTTTTGTTCTTGCTTATCTGGCAGTCGAAAACATCATTGTTGTCACAGTGGATATATTACCCATTACCCCACATTCCCTTTGGGGGATATCCTCACAGTGACTGCAGTGTAGACAAAGTTTAGTTAGCATCTAAGAAGACTGTGCTCAAAGTCTGAAAATAAGGGTATTTTAATGAGCCGTGGAACTCCCTTAAAGCCTCCATGGTGAAAAAGTGCTGCTTAAAGGGAAATTTCGGTTTATTTCAACCTGTCTCCTATCGTCCTAAATTTGTTTCAAGTGACTAGTGACATAAAAATAATAGTTAGCATGTTAGCCGTTAGCCTAGATACAACCGGGGCGCATAGTAGCGTCAGTGAAAGGGCAACCTTCAAGTGCAAAGTTAGTCCACTAAACAAGCTTTTTTCCACAAAGACCGCTTCATATCATTAGGATAAATGTCAGAGAACATATAGAAAACGACATGTAAACGTGTTGTCTTACCTTACCGGTGTGGTGCCATGTTTGTTTACCATTTAGCTCTGCTTTCCAAAGCGCGGCTGAAATATTGCAAGAACAAGCAGCGATCTCATACCGTGCCTGAAATCTCACGAGTTCTAGATAAAGCCCAGGTGGATACTACTCCAGGTGGAGGTGTCTCGTCCTCGGTCACATCCAGACCTTGAAAATAAGGCTGCAACCGGTCCCATTCCTTGCAACAGAGGCATTCCTCTTCTGTGGGCATTGGGGCACAGCATTCACAGGTACACCACCAATCTCCAGAGCTACACAGCCTTGC